>NW_011349526.1:347140-368846 GCF_000735185.1 Notothenia coriiceps | reverse complement strand
CCCCCTTATTTGCAACTAGTTCCAGTTGCGTTCTTCTGATGTAGTTTGTCTGGTAAGGGGGAGTCAATTTGCATCCTGCTTCTTCCTTCTTTACTCAGAAGAAAGAGGAAAAGAAAGAATGATAGTCTCACCAGTTGCCATGACAACCCACCATACCCAATAACCGGTGGGAAATGTGTGTATAGCCGTCATGCGCACAGGAGCACTCTGTCGGCCATGGTTTGAGGGCAGAAGCAAATCTTGTTTACAGCGCAGAGACCGGCACACACACAACACACACACACACACACACACACACACACACACACACACACACACACACACACACACACACACACACACACACACACACACACACACACACACAAAAACACTGCACGGAAACAATCTATCCACTTCACTACAAAAAAAACCTTCAAGCAGCTCAGTCGGCACATCCTGTGTAGATGTGAGCCACCAGAGAATACAGTAACCCACAACTGCATGTGGTGATACAGTTCCTATGTCAGATATCCGGGTTGAAACAAGCTCTTTGAGACAATGACAAACTAAAAGAAAGATTAAAACGCTTCATTTAACATTTTTTTAAAAGCTGTTGTGAAATCCTAAGAAGACGGTGCAAAGCGCAGATTCCTTCTTAAAACGTTTCCAGTATTCTGTGTTTGAAGCGTAAATGGCTTCAGAGCAGCAGGAAGAAGTGAGCTCTGGGTTTAGAGAGGCTGCTACTTGTGGCTTTTGGGTTTGCGGGCTTCTGTACAAGATATAACGGTTCAGTTTCCCTGTCAGCAGATTTAGACTATGTAAGCCACCACTGGGGTTGAGAGAAAAGAAGTGTTGAGAACAAAAAAAAAAAGAACATAAAAATAGTGATGACAGTGTCTAGCTTCGCATCTGCATGAACAAGATTACGTTTGATAAGATCTAAAGTCAACAGTCAATACTGAGTCAACAATACTCAATTGAAATCTTTATTTTGGGACAGGTCAAATACGTTTCACAAAATAACAAAAGCATTGCAAATTTGGGCACGTAAAAAAAACGTTTTTGGACCAGACCTCCTGACTTCTTTGATTTTGGATAATCTGCTGATACTCAAACATTTATTTGAAATTGGTTGTGTTTTAGGCACATTAAAACAACAACTTTCCTTATTTCTCATCTCATCTTTCTTTAACCAAATACTAGCTTAAGTTGAACAGATCCAAATACTGATATATGATCTGGGTAAAAGTTAGTTTTTATTTAGTAAAAGTAGTTTTTACTTGACCTCCAATCAGCTTTGGAACCTATTTTAGTTAAATAAACTGTTTCCTATTTAATCATATTTGTATGTATTGTTATTATTTTTTAATAGCTTTATGATTGTACTATTTTTTTTTGGGTAAGTATTCTTCTTTCTGCATCTCTGTACAGTATGCACCACTTATGTGTAAACCTACTAGGTAAATAAAACCGATTCTGATTCTTCTGACATAGACCGTGAATCTCGATCAACTTTGCGTAACTGGTCGTAAGTTTTGCTGTTGGTTAACCGATTACCAGTTAACCGTTGACATAGCAATAAAGAAGAGCCTGTAATAACGCCTTTGTCTAACATTTAGTGACATTTATCCATTGGAAAATGGCTAATACTATGATGAATTCATCATATCTACTGATGACGCACATATGTGTAGATATGAAACAAAGGAAACAGTGTGTTTTGACAATGTGCAACATGTGGTTTCAAATTAACTTGATTGATTTCCCCTGATTGGGACTAGACTGACACCGACAGCCATTGGTTCCACAGTTGATCTAAGCACCGCTCTTGTGACTGGTGAACCACATGTCTTTAACAATGCAATGCTTTTACATTTTAACCACTCCAAATTGGGCAGCTCAGAGAATTCCACCACAGAACACAGCACAAGACCGACAACAGCGATAAGTCACTTATGACAACTCACCCTGAAGATGAAAACAACTCTTCATAATGCGGTCATTTCACAATAACAGTCCTTCCCAGAGGATGGGAATTCAGTAGTTTGATTAACATCATGGTAAAAACTGTGTTAAATTTAATGCACTATAAATATGTTATGTCCTTAAGCTGAGACATGTGATATAAACTTAGAATGTTATGAATGTCGACATACAAATCTGAATCTCATGATATTTTGGTTCACATTGTTTCTGTTCTGAATGTGTTTAACATGCTGTCATGGGGGATTTAGTTGCTATGAGAATTTGCAAAACAGTACGAATAAGGTCGTGAACCATTGAGGTTGAAAAAGTAAACTAAATAGCTTGCTTCAAAAGTTCAATAAAGCCCATCATGTTCAAAAGATATTGAATATTTAAAGATTTTTTTAAAGGAATTCCTTGCTTTCAAATATGAATAGTACCAATAATGTATGAAAGATGTGGTACATAGTAATTGTAATTAGTGTTTCTCTCTTCAATCAAAAGTCTCCGTCATGGTGAGGTACCTACTGAGTGAATCGTGGGTCAGACTGTGGCTCACCTTTCAAACACCTGCTTCTTAGTTAAAATATTTGAGTTTAATCGCCAAAATATGACCATGAGGGGAGAAAGAAGACGCTATGCCAATTATGTTTGAAGTGACAAAAGTCTGAGCATGCAGGTCAGAAACTGCCACTGTCTGCTTGCCTGCGTTGGCAGCTCTAGGGCACGTTCAGGCTCACAGTGCCAGATGTGAAAGTTTGTTTGCTAAATTGTATGAATGAGCTCTCATTATCCAACAGTTTGAAGCTACAATAATGTAATAAGAAGGGGAATAGTTGGAACTGGAGCAAGTTTAGAAGAACAATAAAAGAAGATTTTACATCTGTTCTCCACTCTAAGTGTGATGCCATGATAGTTGTGTTGAATGAACCAAATGGGGTCAACAACACACACTTTGTTGCTATTGGTTAAGGTTGCAACTTATCCAAAGTTCACGAAAGTTGAACATCAATGTGCCTGTGTGACCGTGCCGTTAGTTTAAAGAGGTTCATATGAAAACATGTTAGGATTCAAAAGTTGAATAATATTCCGAATGTTGATTTTCTAGCCAAAACGAGACGATAAGAGAAGAAAATGCCTGAAACTTTTGTCAATTCATTTGAAAAGGGGCATTTTATCTGAATATAAACACTTGATGTTTCAAAGTTTCCTCATTTAAAATATGGGAGAAAATGAGGAGGGTCAACACTGTAGAAATACAAATGTAGAAATAAATACAGTAGGTTACGACAGTAAGTTGACAGTAATATAAATTGTGGCAGAATCATATTCTGAAAACTACACAAACAGTTAATGCTGCAGAGTGTAGAGCCTCAGTCATGGACTACGACTGCCAGCAAAATCTGCAAATTAAAATGTAAAGCTGGTTTTAGCAGCACCTTGATGAAATCCTTTATTAAGCAGGGAGTCGATGTGCACTGGAGGGAATGAGAGTGAAGTCAAGCCAACAGAGACTCCTGCCTCCTTTCTCCTTCCCTCTCTTTCTGCACTATCATTACCTTGTCTGTCACGCCCCACACAATTTCCTCCCATTGTATTACCCCTCCCCCCTTATTTTTTCTGCCCATCCTTAACCTTTCCCAACTCACAAACGGTCTCCGACCTTTCCCCTCACTTAACCTCTCCTTCCTTTATTTACCCCTTTTCTCTCTTCCCTCAGGTTGTTTCCCCCTCTCTCTCCCTCCCCCTCTCTCTCTATCTGTAGGTGCCACATCTGGCAGCTTTCGGCTCCAGACTAGGCCTGACTGGCTGGGAGAGAGAGAGTGAGATAATCGGGCTAATCCCTCCGTCATCCCAGAGGCTATCACGCTACTCTATAACCCCCTAATCCCCCTAATTCCCTCACACTCTGCAGTCATCCTCGCTGTCAGACACATTGGGATCCTTATCGCCAGGCAAGAGCTGCAGGCACTGTATGTGTGTGTGTGTGTGTGTGTGTGTGTGTGTGTGTGTGTGTGTGTGTGTGTGTGTGTGTGTGTGTGTCTCAGTTGCTTCCATTTAATCAGTGAAAGCTGTCTTTGGCCTTGCAGCCAGGCT
The DNA here is from genome assembly GCF_000735185.1 of Notothenia coriiceps. Classification (NCBI taxonomy): domain Eukaryota; kingdom Metazoa; phylum Chordata; class Actinopteri; order Perciformes; family Nototheniidae; genus Notothenia; species Notothenia coriiceps. The sequence goes on along the minus strand of NW_011349526.1, from coordinate 364,802 downwards.
GACCTGACCTGGGATTTGAGGAACTTTAGCAAATGGATAAACAAACCATCTCCTTGCAAAATGAGGAATACATGCAGAAGATAAACACCCTCCCTCCTTCTTTGTGTTTTTGATGCTTCCAATTAAAGTGCTGTATGACAATGTTACCCACCCCCTCCTCCTCCTTCTACAATTCTCTCTCTTTTCTTTGAGGGCGGGTGCAGATGCAAAGGAGTGCACTAACAAAGAAAACAAAATCCACAAGCGCACCATGATCAATAAAACCATTTTATACACAGATCTTCTGCAGATAGAAGGAGGGATTTGAAAAGCTCCAAAGCTGCACCTCAGACTCCAACAGTTGATCATATCATCACAGATATATTGATCCATGTATCAAAGGAACTGGGGCACAAGGGGAGGCAGCACTTCATCTAATCAGGGCTGTGATAATTCAGATCTTGTCATCTGGTATCAGAAAGAAGCTTAACAGGCAGGACAACCAAGGATGTTCCGGTTGTGTTTATCAGCCGCAAGAACTGGCTGTGCCCTTTGATCTCTGTGAAAAGTAGTCCCACATGGAAGTGCTGCGGTATGAGCTGAGGGTAAGCAGGTTGTTTTCTCCTGGATGCTCTCACCAGAACACTATGTGTGTTATTGATTAGTGCTCCTATTTAACAGCATGTTGTTTATCATGCTCGCCGCTCTGTGGGCGCCAGCAGATTGCACTATTGGAATGTGTCCATGTGCCTATGAATATCAATCAGCTTGTCGATCTATCCATCCATCCATTAGACCTGGGTCATGGGACCGCATAAGACAAAGAAACAAAGCAAAGTCTCACAATTGAGATGCTGGAGAGGGGATGTGTACGGAGACGATTAATCAATTATCAAGATGGCTGCAATTATTTTTCCACTAACTGTTTTGGGTGTAACGTTACAGCCGCACCACACGTATTTTGTTATCAAGTTTATCGACAAAAGCTCTGTATGTTAAGGTTGGATTTCACTTTTGAACTGTCTTTTTTTTCTCCCGTTTTAACTTAGGTGTGTCAACATTTCTTAACTAAGCCTGCTTTTCCCGTTTTGGGCTTTCCTTCCACTGCCATATAATTATTTAGAACTGGCTTTGTTGTGATGTTGTCTTTAATATGATTTGTGGTTAATAACTTGCCAAGCGATGTAATGAAAGAAAACCGGAGGAAACCTTTCTATTTCAATCATTTTTTACATAATGTATATCACCCAGCGCTTTTGTAGAATAATCCATTAAAATCAATCTAGCACCCACCCATCCATCCCACCTTTACTCGTAGAAAAGGTGAGTAGATGAATAGCTCGCAAGTTGTATCCCTTGCCTCTTACATCCTCCTATTTATTCAGTGTCACCAGTGAAATGTGGCGACTGATGGCACTTCCACCCACTCCCTGCCGACTCAGTGGGGCTGTGGCAGGGATGTGAGTGCTGGCATTGTGGCTAATGCTAGAGATTGAGCGGGGCTCCTGCAAGAGAGACAGCTCATCAAACTGGGGAGCCAGCCAAGTGGAGTGTGACAAATCTCCATTTACCATCGGCGCACGGGGGCAAGGGTAAAATTAGAAACTCTGCCGCTTCTAACTCCCCGCTGCTAATTCCATTTCGTGCAAATTAATAAGTGTTTTTGTCCTCCTCCCCTCGCTCTACCCCCGCCCCGCGTTCTCTCACACTCTCGCTCCCTCCCTCATCTGCTCTCCTTGACGAATTGCATTATCTCAATAAAAAAAAATGAAGCTCATACACTAGTAATGAGACATTGTTAGGCAAATCCCAAGTCAGTTCCAGCATTGTTTATGGAATAAATGCCTGATTATCAGCTTGAGAAGTGTGTCTGTGTATGAGAGAGAAAATCACACTGCACCACTGTTGGCTGGAGGGCATGATACAACTTGTTTTATGTTGTTGTTGTTCTTTTGTCATCATCATTATCGTTTTCTATTTGACAAGAAAACACTCCTGATAATTAGGCAATTCATTATAGGAAATGACCCACTGTGAACTCAAGCAATGCGTGCAAGGCAGTAGTATGTTAATGGTCCTCTGGTGAAGTTCTCTCTTGTTAATAGATTCCTTTTTCCTGTATGAATAGGAGTGTCACTAGCTGAGAAACTAATGAAGAGGGATCCGTTAAATCGGCTACCAACTGTCCGGCCCGATATCTGTTAAATAGTCTCAGATGAAGTATTGATTAGGAAAAGGAAAAGACACACACACACACACACACACACACACACACACACACACACACACACACACACACACACACACACTGTAACAATAGTTTTGGCATCCGTCTGATCCATTTTGGCAAGAAAACACACCTATCATCCATTTTAAAACCATATTAAATATTTACATATATATATATATGTTATCAATTCAGAGAGCCAGAAAGTCATATTTTTTAACATTGTCATACCTAAATAGGTAAATGAAAAATATAGTTTTTTTATAGTTTAATAGAGGTGTAGTTTTGTTTCTATGTATAATACTTATAGTGAGCTTAAGTGGCATTTTATACCTTTAAAGAAAGACAAACACAAAAAATGCTTACTAATTACTTATTAGCGTCCGCAACTCAATGCATCAGTCACTTGTACTTTGAAACTTTTACATTATTTAGAGTGTAAATAACAGAGCAAATAGTATAGAAGCAAACACTGCAACAGTTTTCCATCTTCAGTTTTCTGCTGCAACCCTCACATGCTAGCTTTCTCTTGTTGAAAGAAGTTAGCCAATCAAATCTTCTGAAATAGGATAATAATCAGTGATCATGGCTTAAGCACCTACTCATATCTGGGGAGTGCTCAGGGATTCAGTGCTTGAACCCATCTCCCTAATAAGCCAGCGATTAGCAGGCTGTAGTGGAAAGAAAACATGGCCGATCAATAGAGCTCCACAGAGAATCAATGGGCTGCTCCATAGTGTCTCTGTGGCTGCCGCCCTCCATCAGCTGCTTTATAGCTGTGTTACTCTCCCATTAACTATCATCATAAAACATGCATTTATGATATGTTAATGTTGGATTGCTAATGAATTTAAGTACACTGGCCATGAATGTGGTTCTGTTTCATTGTGTTGTTTTAATATGTCAAGTGAAGAAATTGTTATTCTTGATGAAATGTAAATTGGTAAGAATACTTAGAACAATTCTGCAAAACTGGAACTTACTGTGGTGTCAATACATACTAAATAAAGATCACGTTTTAAAAGCAAGAACCAGACATTTTCACTCGAAGAATGTCTTAAACATGTAATTGCCTATTATCACCTCTCTACCACAAACAAGTCACGGTCACTCTCTTTTTCTTTGCAAATAAATGTGTTTGATAATCCTTGTAGCTCTTCCTTTTAGGGGAAAATACATTAAGAGCTTTAGATGTAACCTCGGCCTTCAGAACTGGTGTCTGTGGACAACAGAGCTGATCACCTGAGTTGAGGAATCAGTCTGCAGGTGGCTTAATAATTCAATACGTGTTCTATTCCCAATCACAATATCAGTGCTCGCTGAGCCGTTTGTAGACTATCCCTCAGGCCTCAATAGTTATTAAAGACAGAAATGATATATTCATAACGCAGGATATTGCTGCTTGTTTATTTATAGCTTGCTTCCATTTTTCAGTGGTATTTTGTCAGTTGACTTCCAAGCTATATCTACCTTGCTTTGCCCGGGGCTATATATACCTCTCTCTACTCAACCCCCCCAAAAATGTGGAAAAAACCTCAGGAATGGCTAAATTGAAAGTCCCCTTTTTTCCATTATTTTCAGGTTCGACCACCACCAAGCTATTTCCTTGTTTGCTTGTGCCCAGACTTAGCAATGAGGATGTCTCAGTCTCTCTCTGCCTCACAGACGGCTTGTTTGGTTCAGCTGCTGTCAGGGGACTGCTGAGGATGCTAGAGAGAGGGCTCTGACATTGTTGCTGTAGTCAGGATCTACCAAGGACAAGATGATGTTATCACACTCAGACAGTGTGTGTGTATGTGTATGTGTGTGTGTGTGTGTGTGTGTGTGTGTGTGTGTGTGTGTGTGTGTGTGTGTGTGTGTGTGTGTGTGTGTGTGTGTGTGTGTGTGTGTGTGTGTGTGTGTGTGTGTGTGTGTGTGTGTGTGTGTGTGTGTGTGCAAAACAACAGCAACTTTATGTTTCCTACTGTGCTTTTTTAATGAAAACATTTATATTCTTTTACACATATATATATATTTGTTGAAGCACAACAAATTGCAGCATGTAAAATGAATACATTTATATAAAAACGCAGTAATGTCATTTTTTCTGTTTTATTCTTTGCATTTCCGTACTTTGTTTTGCAATGATTTTGTTCAACAGTCTGCAACACAGGCCTCCTGCTGGACACTCAGTTAGTCTATCAGCCAAAAATGTCAGAGCCAATGAGCTGTGGCGATTGGCTTTCTGCAAGCCAACAATAGAATTCCCAATGAGCAAAAAAATTACTTTCTCACATTTAACAGACCCCTACATCACAGATAGCCTATCCCCTCTACCTTTCCAAAAAACAGCACACTTTCTTCCACTCAGCACTCAACAATCAGAAAGAGACAGAGAGATCCTTGAATTTATGAGTGATTCACTCGAGGATAGGGAAAAAAAACATTTCCCCCAAAAAATGGCTGCCTTCCAAAAGACATTTGTCTTCATTTGTCGAAGGTGAGCCGCTGTGTTCTGCTGTGCAGGGTAGTTTGACTCTGAAAGCAGCAAGTTGGCTCAGTATTGACGAGTCAATCAGCAAAGGTCAGCAGGTTTAGGGGAAGTGGGACACCTGAGCGGGACTTAATCTCCTTCGTCCTTTAAGTGAAGGATTTTGGATGAATAAGCAGGTGCTGGAGAGCTATTACCTACCCGCCTGCCTGGTTTGTCATCAGCCAAGGGCAGAAGGGGCCTGGAGAACAGCCAACTGGATCTACGAACACATTGGCAGGAGAGCAAGATGTTGGCACCTGCCATTTTGCCTCACTGATAGGCATCTGATGAAACCTTCCTCTGTTCCCTTACCTCTACTCTCCTATTTACTCCGTCCCCAGAGACTTGAACAAATCAAAGTAATGGGTGTACAGCTGCAGCCTGTGTCCTCTGCTGGATAGCTGACATAATTGTCCCCCACTCCGCTGCTTAATGGAGACAGTGTGCACATCTGACATCTGGGAAAGTGCACCAATTCCCTAAGTGACATGACAGTGTTAACGACTCTACGGGCCTCAAGAGTGTTGGAAGTTTCCAAATGTATAGTCAATTGAACAGTAGTTTACAGATGAATGCACTGTGTCCAGTAACATCTCTATGAGATGTCGCAATTTATGAGGCAAGGCAAAGAGCTTGAATGTCTGAAAGAAGGTTACAAGTTAGGCGGAGTCCAAATTGTGGAACGTTGTTGACTTTTTAAATTGGTATAATCAATTAGAGACATTTGTAATGTGAAATAACAGGACTGGCCAAGATTTAACAACGTTGACCATGTGGAACTTGGAGGAACAGAATAAGGATGACGTGTGCTTGTTTAAACCAAATTGTTCCTAGTGAACTTGACAGCAAGAGGGATCTCATTAAGTGTCTCCATCATGGCTGCCAGTGGCAAAATGTTAATAAAACATAGGTTTCACCTCTGTATGACTGAAGCGGCTCACTGTTAGACAGAGAGGTTCCACTGTCAGGGATGATGAAGGTCAGGTGAGCCAGGGTCACGATGAGAGTCTGCAGAGGGTTTGTTTTCCACTTGTAAGTCTAACCTCGGTGAGTGGATACTTATCAATAAAAGTCCCAATAATAACAGTAGTACATGTAAGACCAAACGTTAGGACAATTAAGTATTTGAAAATCCTGTCAATTCACCAACACAAAAATATAATTTTCCACAATACACCCCAACTTATCCACAGTATTTGTTAAAGCGGACATGCCCGTAAGGCCAATGCTTCGATTCTGATATTTAGAGGGTATAATGTTGGCTAAGTCCAAAATGTTTAGTTTGTAAGCATGTGAACCCAAGCCAATAGAGTTCTGCAGGAATAAAGCCCAAAAAGCAGCTATTCACTTGTGCATTAACTGTTACCTCGCCTCAAAGTCTATAGGGTTATTCTTGGACGAAATAAAGTGTGTGGTTACCCCATACAAAGTAAAAAGGGTGGATGCTAACAAATGGCTAAACAAGATTACGAGAATTAAAACCATCAACCTGAACACATAAACTCATCTACTAACTTTACCACAGCTTTGTTATACTTGCACTTATACCCTAACTTTAAACATATGTATTCATACATTTATGGAGGAGTATTTTTCAGAAAACCGAATTACAAGTTGGATGCTCAGCGGTTGTGACCTTGAAGTCATGCAACATTAGTTTCCTATGAAACAAGTTTATCAAATGAGAGAAAAACAATGCTGAATGAGTGCAATGCTGCCAAATCAATATTGTTTGTATAATTAGTATGAGGTGGCAGTAGAGAATGAACCCTGAACTCGGCTCCCTCTGGTGAGCAATTAAGATTGAGGAAGACAAATCACTGTGTCAGAAGTTAGAGTGAAGACGGGCCGAACGCACAGCTGACAATGTTATGGCTTTCAAGCCGGTTGCGTTTTACTGCGCTGACACAATCATTTTGTCTGCCTCTTTTGTTTGTTTTACAGATTTGGCTGCTTAGTATCACTTAACCTACTCCAATGGCAGATGTCTGCAATTACAAGGCACATTTATGTGGAATGCTGTCTTACGCAAACATCAGCAGTCATGAGGCTGGATATTAGGTGAAGAAAATGGATGTTAAAAAAGCTGTTCTCTACAAGCTACATTTTCACTTCAACTGGCTTCCTTGCCAACAAAATACTTTTGACTTTGTTAGGGCCTTTTAAGAGTTGTTGTCTTTTCTCTCAACAAAGAACTAGTGAAGCTGTTAATGCTCCCTAGGGTTCTCTTGACATGCTATTGTTGTGTTACTTTTAGTAAGGTCTCTAAATAACCTAATTTTGTTTTATAAAGACTACAGTAGTTGACACATTTCTAACAAAGGAAATTTTGCTTGCAATTTATCAATTGAAAAAGGATATGTACTGTATGAAGGAGGATTATTGTCGATTCTAAGAAGTTTACGTTGTGAGAGAGAGAGCTATTGCAACTGACTTATTCTGATTATCGATTAGTTTGCCAGCTATAACTTTTCACCAGTTTGCCCTTTGAGTATTTACTACATCACCAAGCCTCAGTCCCCACCTATTTCACTTGGTTGAGCATAAGGCTCAAGGTGTGCTGTGACTGCCCTTTACACATAATACTTTTACATGTCATAGCTGCAAAAACTGCTCTGGGGCAACTCAAACTGATTCAACTGATATGACCTCTCCGGACACTTTACCTGATATTAGGTCACCAAAATGGTTTCATTGTTTATTAGTACATGGGGTTTGGTCCCAACGTAGCTTTACCTAACTTCAACCTGAGCATTGGAGTCAGCAGTTGGGCTGTGATTAAAGCAGCAACATCACTGCAGAAAATGAAAGAGTGAAAGTTCAATCAAAGCGCTGCATTCTGTTCTGAGAGCCAGAGCGCTAAAACAAATACCAAGCACCTTTTCTCCAAGCAGGCAGGTCCTTTCTTTTGACAACAAATAAACTGTGTTGGAGGTTTGTTTGGGATCTTTCTAGAAAAGGGATTTAGCTGACCATCTCTGGTGGTCTGCCTTCCTGTTGTTTACTTGACCTTGTCAAAGTCTAAAGAAGAAAATACCACAGGTGGCTCTCAAGTCTGAATACACAACGACCACGGATACCACTATCAATGCAAAGCCACCTCCTCTGGGTGAAATAAAATAGCAAATAAACATTATTGCCAGAACTAACTTTGAAAAGGTGAAGTGTTTTTCAATAGGTATTTAAAGAAATATGGGAAGTATTTATCATCAATATAAAGTGATTTATACAGATGACATTCCTAATAGGATCAAACGCTTGAAGCACATTTCTCGAAACACTTTATTTACACAAAGCAGCACTTGACTCTTGTCCTTGAAAACAAATACCAGATAGGATCAGAAGGGACCAAATGTATCACAAGCACAAGTTATTCATAGTGCACAACACTTACTGTAATCAAGGATTGCTTTCTTTTGAAACATGAATAGAATCACAAACTTCCTAAATAACATTTAGATGCTCAGTGAAACTGTCTACTTGAGTTTTTTCAAAAACCGGCTCACTTCCTTTCAAGGAGAAATTAGTGCAGATGTAAGTAGTTGCTTGAATAAATAGATTAATAATGCACAAGTTAAAAAGCACACACAGGCTAATGCGGTGTGCTCATACAGGCGAGGATACACGTCAGCTCAGTATGCAATGCATGTATGCACATGTGCTTGTTAATATGTGTAGCTTTTGAGATTACATTTATTAAGGAATTTACATTTCAGATAGAGCGCACTTCCTCAGTAAAGTGTGTTGATTCACTAACCAGCATTTCCTCTGTTAGTGTTTAATATGAAATAAAATGTATTTCCCCTGAAAGAAATAAGCTGCAGAAATCTTGAGGCACTCTGCCTAATTGGTCCCTCTACAATATTTTCTTACACATCCCTAAAAGATTTCTTGATATTAATATTTTATGAGCACGATTTTGCAGGCTCCGGCCAACTTTTTGGAAATAAATGAGCTGAGGTTCCTGAATATCCCCTTCCAGCATTTGCAGCTAATGTACTGCGGTGTGTATCACTACTCTGACCTGTATATTGTGTGTGTGGTTTGAGGGAATATGATCGCAGCGTGTCTATTTTCATTATTTTTCACAGTTTTTATTCCAAGCAGTCCTTGAATAAACTCACTTAGATGTTCTCTTAAGTGCACTTTGCATGGGGAGGAGAAAAGTGAAGTCCGATAATAACAATATCAATGAAAGGCAAGTTCATGCTCCCCTGGTGACAGAAATATGGGATTAATATTATGAATGCGCAGCCTTTCCGCTCTCGAATCTCCTGTGGTGGAAAATACCAGCTTCACTGGAGACAAGTTTAATCTTGGAGATGAGAAAAACGTGTACTGTATGTCTTATATTAGTATGTCTCATTGTAGGTAGACTCACTGTATCCACTAAAACAATATGACTCTGGAAAGTCAGTTAATGCCAGGATTATCCCAACATTTAATATAAAATACCAATCCAAACAGGCGTGAAGACTCCTCCATTATTATTTTTGTAATCAGGCTCCGAGTTCATTTATCGCAGTTGAAAATGTAAGGATTGTTTATAATCTGAATTTTTCTGCAGACACCCAATATGAGGTAACCTATTGTTCCAGGTTATCCACCATCTGCATCGCTGCAGTCTGCTGTTTCAGGTTTCTTTGATCAATAATCTGTGGGATTCAAAAGGTGAAGGTGCCTGTCAGTGCATGTAGCTGTCGTCATGCATGTGGTAAGCGGCACTCCGGGCACCTCTGGTAACAATAACGCCATTATGAGTTACGGCTTAAATTACCAACATCATGAGCCAATTATCAATTTCCTGATTTCCGCAGATGAAACGTGCGTCATCCGGAAAGCGTTTATGACTGGTGCTTTAAGAAGAACACCATTTTAGGTAAGATTACATTCAGTGATTGTTTCTTGGGAGTTTCTTTTTTTGTGACACATATTTGATCCAAGTCCATTTAGTCGTTAAGAAACCAGCTTTATAAAAACTTAAGAAGAAAACATACAATCCAAACATAAATCCAACATGATGTTGTGAAAGCTTAATTAAGTCATTCTTGAGGAGCAATACATAAAGTAAATAAAGGTCACAGACAGGGTTTCGAATGGTAAAACACATGGGTAAGTGCTATTTCTTTCTCTAAAACTCCTCTTACCCCCCTCCCTCAATCTCCACTTGACGAGGTCAACTGTACCAGGTGGCAGAAGGTCCCAGTGCTGAAAGGTGAACGGGGGGGGGGGGTCACAATGATACGAAAGGCCTCATCTTCAAGGAAAACTATGGTTTATTATTACATGATTTGACCTTGCCACTATCTGATTGATGAAGTCTTGAAAATGGCGACTCAATAGAAACAGAGCCAAAAGGGCAACAAGGTAAGAAGATCAGACAGATTATAATCAAACTCTTATGTTGATTAATGTATTTGGAAGACATAACAAACGTCAACATACTGTCATTTGTAAACATCCATCACGGTTTACAGCCTGACTTCCTGCTTCAATGTTGACCTGCTGTACTTCACAGAGTGCATGAAGTGAATGCTAATCTGGTTTATCAACTAAAGCAGCGTGTATGTGACATTACGAGGTGACGTTCAAAAGTAACAAAGGTTCAGAGGTTACTTCACAACATGTACTTTTCCTTCAACAACAGGGGAATAACTCTGGAGAGGGAGGTGCAAATAGTACATTTTTACCCTAAGGCAGGCACCAACACAAAAATGAAAACAGTGTATGGATTGCAGTTACACAAGGTTTTTATGTCAGACAATCTTGCAGTGTAAACTACGTGGACACACTACTTTTATTGGCATTATTTATAATTTTGATGCATTTTCTACTAACAACACTTACAAAAGTTCCTTTGCTTTAATATTATATGACCAACTCAAGAGTTTGTTATGGCTAAAAGCAAAACATTGTGTGGAAACAACATATTCAAATGTTCAAGGAATGATTACGAGTGATCATCGAGGTAAAATGCGGGAGATGGAGAAAATAAATCTGCATTTGAAATGGAAGAAAGCTAGAAGGGAAAAAATAGAAACTCGGGAGGGCAAAGAAAGCATAAACACAGGAAATTATTTATAGACTGAAAGTTGTGTTATTCTGAGGCTTGGCGAAAACAAAAACCCAGCTGACGATCACACACACGTGTATACAACACAGACCCACTTGGCTTTGTGCACCCGTGTTTGGGAGACACATCTCTAGAGGGTGGTGCCGTCTTCCACTCGGCTCAATATTGCATGAGCCTCCACTAAAGTTGAACCCTGCCTTTTGTTTTAGTTAAGCAGCAGAATAAATAGAGCATAGCAGCGGCATCATAGGGACAATTAAATAAACAGCAGCAGAGGGCTTTAGAAGACATTGTCGTGCTAATCACTCGCTGCACTGAGAGCACTGTGCTGTGGTACAATTAAATCACAGCCATTTATTAAACTGTAAACTGAAGCCTGGAAAAAAAGAGCTGGGGATTAGGGAAATACTTTTCTTTCTAAATGTGTAACATGGGAGCTGAGCATGCTTCATTGTAAAATGACAGAGATTGTGTGTGTATTTGTGTGTGTATGATGGAGGCACGTCTCAAGTTCAAGACTTTAAAACAGCACAAGGGATATTTGAAATAATAACTGATGCAAAACAGCGGATTTGAAAAGGGATTTATTCGGTTCTGCATCACAACTGGTGAGTCAGCCTTTAGCCCGTAAGCTTATCTGTCTGTTAGGATGGGTATGATAATACTGTACCAAAGAATAGACAGGATTAAAGGGTGAATTCGCACACACACACACACACACACACACACACACACACACACACACACACACACACACACACACACACACACACACACACACACACACACACACACACACACACACACACACACACACACACACACACACACACACACACACACACACACACATTAATGTTGTTATGTGTCGCAATCTAGGAGCCAGAATAAACCCATAATATATCTTCTCGTTTGTGTTATTATCAACCTAATGACTAATTTAGCTATTTTTAATGCAATAAAGTGCATCATAAAGTGTTGAAAGGGTTGACGCTCACATGCAGATTTAAAGCAGGTTACATTTTTAATGTTGACCATGTTCACAATGTTAGATAAGCATGTTAGCAGTCTAGCATGTGCTAATACTGTAACTACTGAACACAAATTACAGCTCGGGCTGATTTAAATGTCTTAATTTTTCAGGTGTTAATAAACCAAAGTATTGGACTAGTTTACATTTTGACCTGAATATGGCACAAGATAATACCCTCTGGGAACTACTTAATTAAGTTTTTACAATTCATCCTGAGGTGAATGAATCTCTGCCAATTTCAGTATTCTCTTCCCAAATTGAATGGCAATACTTCAAATAAGTTTTCATTTGAAACTCATGGGGGTGCTACAGGAAAATTCAGTATAAATCACACGTATACATCATCGGAGGAATGATAATAACCGGCTAGTATGGTTTAAGAGACGATTTTGGGGATAAACTGTTTCTGACTGTGTTCAAATCAACATTTATTTGTGACCTACTGCACCTACACATGCTCTGTTGTATACAGAAAACAATACTTGTGTCAATCTACATAAATATCCCAGGCCTTGAGTAAGCATCCTCAATTAGGGAGATGTCAGGGAACGTGTCTTTGGTTTATTACTGCAACGCGTGACAACACTCTACCTCAATTAGCCATCCATTTACTCAGATATATATCGTTTCCATTATTTGATTGTGTTTGCTTCGAAACAGATGCAACAAGTACATAATTATGGATGTAATTAAGCTGCAAAAAAACACAGGCCCTGCCACATGAGCACCTTTGAAACAATGAGTGCTCGATTCATTAGCATCTGCTGTAAGCTTATTAATCATCTAACAGGCAATTAGCAAGCTGTTACCATTGGCGGTCGGTATGTAAATATATTCCTGTTAATTTCTTCCTCAGATAATAAAGGAAACATTATGAAAATGAGTTTTGCTGCTATGTAAATGATCTATGCCGTTAATCGCAATGCACTGTTTCAACTTGGATTGGCGAGTGGCAGTGTGAAGGGCTGGCACTGAGGTTATATGCCCGGCTGCCGCGGCAACGAAACTGGTAGGCATCACACTGAAGCCTGCATGACAATTTATGGGGTGTTCAAATGCCTTCCGCCAGCCCTTCTGTCAAATAGATAATAAACCTTGGCTAGCAGAGGTGAGCCCATAGGGACTGGCCATGTGTGAAAGAGTGGGGGAGTAAAAGCAATATATGGAGAGAGGGTGGGGGGGGGGGAGTCTATGTGTGTGTCTAGTCATCATATGCACCTGAATAAGTCCACTCCACATGCTCACAACACCAGCATATATTGCACCCAGGATATTGGGGAAGTGTGAAAAACAGCAAAAAAACGGGTAACTCACTGTTTTCCAAGAGCAAATTAGTCACATGTGCACATGTCCCATGCCATGGCTACACTAACAGGATATCAAGCCGTGCTGAGAGGATTTTCTGGCAATCTGGTGCTAAATTCACAGCACAACAGCCCTAATGACACCCGGGCCTGACATCCATCATGGCAATGTTCATAAAGCCTGTGCCAACATGTAGCTTCCCCTCGGCCCTTGGTGCTAATCTATGCAGAGCAGGCGCGGAGAAGCCATTACAGCTCTGAATACATGATGAGGCTCACAGCTAATACTCCTCTCCTCACCAGGGGCAGGTTGGAGGACGAGAGGCAATATAATTGAGGCCAGGAGGCAGATTGTGATCTATTGACATTAAGCTAGGGCTCTTAATCTGACAGTTGTCCCCTCAGAGATGTTGACAGACAGCTGGGTGGGGAGCAGCAGGCTTTTACATGAGTGCACGCCACGTAGCCCTGACTGTATTATTCATAACGAATAATACAGTCCACCTCCAGCATCACTCGTCATTTACCTTGAATGTATCAGAAGATACTGTGAATTAAAAAACGCACGTCAAACTGAATAGTGGTACAGTGATGAGTAAAAACAACGTGGTGATAAGTTAAGATGGACAATTTATAGAGAAAATACTAGAGTGATTTACTAGATTAGTGTGCGGGTGGTCCAGAAGAGGGGGTTCTTGAGGTCAGCCATCAGCTTGACCTACTGAGCTGACTGTAAACTAAGCTAACAAATAAGATGAAGCTCGTGGGATAATCACGAGCCAAACCAGCCCCAGTGCAGGTGGTGTTTCATTAAGAATATATGAATAGAGTTTTAAAAAATAAGTTAATAATTGTCTGAATAGTCAATCAACAGAAATAAAATGCCAGCCGATATTTCACTTAAATCAATCCATAAAGATAGTAAAAATGCTAAACATGAATTCATCCGAGCCCATAAATGTGAACATTCATCTGTCAAAAACATGGAGTTGATTAACAAAAACATAAACACCATCAGTTAATTATTAATAATATTTATAATTCCTGAGATTCTCGCTTCTCAAATATACTATATATTTTTTGGTCTTTGGTTGGGCAAAGTTTAAATCTGAACATGAAATTTGGAGCTCTGGAAAGATGTGATAATTTTCTAGACAAAAGCTTCAATCAATTATTCAAGACTATATTAACAGTTAAATGAAAGTCCCCTATTTTATCTGACATTTAATGGAACAAACCGTTCAACAAGAAAAAAAAAAAATGTATCGAAAATAAAAGTACATTTTGTTGAAGGAGCACTACATGATCATAAATAAGGCCAATACTGTAATAAAAAGGCTGCATTATACATTATACTGGCCCACTGATGAGCAGATCTTTGCACACAGACACTGTATGCATACAGTGTGAAATGATTTCCTTCCTAAATTTCACTCACCATGCCTTGTCAAAGACACAAAACACACATACTTTCACACAAACCGCTCTCCTGTCTGTGCTGTGCAGCCAATTAGATTACGTCTGTGAGTCACACGCTAAATGGCTCCACCACTTAAGTGTTCCCAAAAGGCCGCCATTTTCTCCACTGTCTTGGGTGCGCCGGGCAGTGATGTGTGGCCCAATCACTAGTAACACGGACCCCTTGTATATTTAAATATCCGTGACTATAGGGCATGTTATTCTCCCCACATGTTCTCTGCTCTGCCTGTAGAGCGAACTGATTTATTGACGCTCAGTGACATGGGGAGGAGATAGCAGATAGCGTAGCGGAAATCCAATGCACCACAACTGATGTGAAAAGCAGCCCAGCGTCTGAAATCATTTGCAGTTGCACTCCCAAGGCCCCAGTTATTTAAAGAGACAAACTTCAGAGGGCCTCAGTGCCTGGTAGTGAAATGTAGTCACATCACATTAGAACCAAAGACATGCAAATAAATGCTGGGCCAGTGCAATCAATCCAGGCACATCAATGTTTCAAGGTTTCATTTTGAGTCCAAGATACTTCATAGTGGGCTATTGAGTTTCATTTTGCACTGCCCTCACGTCTACATCACAGCGTGTTCGAACATCATTTAATGGCATGGGTACCTTGAAATGTCAGGCTGAAAGAAAAAAAATGCCCAATGTATCTAAAAACAGGCTCGTTTGTGACAGCCACATTGACGGAAACTTCAACCTTCCCTTTTAAAATTCTCTACTGTGCAATCAATGTGGAGTTTGAGTAATGCCAGGCCCATTAGAGCCAACCAAATTGCTGCGGGAGGCAGGCAAAGAGTGTCATCTATTGTGGGAAACGATTGCTTAATATAGCAGCAGGGGCTTGAAGAAGTGCTTACCAGAGCACAATCCACTAAAATCAATAGCAACAGTCAGGCTATATTGTTTCAAACGAGGAAAAAGTGCGGCTACGATAAAAAGCACTCAATATTGGCGTCTGGGCTGGTGAGACGCTGAGTCAGGAGTAAGTAATGCAGTGCTAGAGGAGGAGGGAGGGAGGGATAAAGGGGGAGTAACACTAAGCAAGCTCCATCCATCCTGAAGGTCAATAAACTTTTCAGGTTACAGACATTACATCCATTTATTTCTAGTCGATTAATGAACTCAAGTTTTGAGTTATTGTTGGATTATGTTTTCTCAGATGGGCAGGTTGACATATTGTAGCATTACATTGCAGTCTTTCTCTGAAAGAAAGGAATAGATCATTACATGCAACACACCCAGGCCGTTTACCCTAATGTCTTGCACGTTGCCTCTGTCGGTCTTAATTAAAAATTAGACACCTTTACAACTGCAACAGTCTTTCTTGAAGGGAGGGTGTGGCTGCATGACTCACATGTACTCATGCTGTGCCTTTATGGTTTTCTGGGATTCTTGAAGTACAGGATACAGAGAAAGGAGCAATTAGCCTATACTCATCTCGATAGAAAAAGTAAGTATAATGACTGTTTTCCCCCACCCTTCCCTCTAGTAATGGTTAAAGGTGGAGTAGGTAATTTACTTCAGAAACACTCTTTGTTATATTCCATGGAATGCTCTTGACATCCCGATAGCTATGAATACATTAAATGCTTTGACAATAAATACATTAAAAAAATTAATCAGTGGAAGCCGTGGTACTGTAAAAAGCACGACCAATATTTTTAGCCGGCCCGGCTAAAATAACTGGATGGCCTACCTGCCTGTCAGCCTTCCATCTCACAAACTTATCTCGTGCCCTCATTGGTCATGTGCGCGTTCGTGTGTGTTGGAGGAGGGGCTCTAAGGAAGTCTGAAGGAAGGGCTAGATTTTTTTGGCTGCGTACTTTCAAATTCTAGCGCACTCGAGCTGGTTTCTCCATTCTTACCTACCCTACCTTTAAGTCCTTAATAGCCTCTCAATATTTAGTTTTGGAGTAACAAGGAACCCTAAGCGGTTTTCATAACAACCCAAAACATGTCATAACCTGCATTTATTGATAGTTTTGGCCACTTGGTGGCTGCTAAACAAGCTGTAACACAATACTGCATCACTGCAGACATGTTATTGCAAACAGGTTAACAAACAGATATTTTATTTAAAGCATGAGGTTAGATATACGCATTTCTGGCTCACCTGGCATTGTAAGTCCAGCTAATCACTCCATTGCCTAATATGTAAGCCCTGATGCTAAAAATTCTGCTTGTTCAAAGGCTAGACACTTTGTCTGTCCACTGTTTCGGTACTGGGTGAGTAGTCTGCATTTCATTTAGAAGAGCTGTTTAGCTGCCGCTTGAATCTGCCAAACAACATGCAGAGTGTGACTTGTTGGTTAACATAAGTATCAAATAATAAGAGCAGCTTTAAGTTTAAGCAAACTAAAACTACTAGTCCTGATATTAAAAAATTAACACTCCAAAAGAGGATGTGGACCCAATCTGCAGTCTGTGTAACTGGGCCTTGTATGTAATATCGCTTCTCCCTCATTTACTGCAATATTTTATTACCACGACTGCAGATTGGGTCCCATCTTTTTGAAGTTTTCTTACCATTTTTACTTTAGTAAATGTATGGAAAAAACGATAGCATTCCAGATGCGTCCTGCATGGCTTTTGTGTTTTGACAGAAGGTGATATGTCTCTTTGAGCTTCTTCAGCCTGGAGTCTAGCTGCCCTCATCATATGTATGAACCCTCTGCACCCCTCACAACAGAGGAGCAGGAGGAGAGTGCGAACGGGATCCCTCAATAAACGTAGAGCTGGGTGAAGGCCTTGTGAAGCCACATTCCCTTCATTTCTGGTTACATTGATATTTTGTTGAGCGCAGACAGCAGACTCTTCAAAGGCATGGGAACTTCCTGCAAGGCCTCCTCAGATTGACGACTGGTGCCCTCACTGCACCCACTAACATTTCCTGTCTACTATTGTCTTGTTATGGCACGTCACGCTTTTTTTATTATCTTTAATCACACTTCTATCATCACATCACAATTCTATCTTTCCTACTATCACCACTACACACTTATATTCACACACACACACACATCAAGCACCACAACAATCACAACCACACTTTCAC
>NW_011349526.1:342961-347095 GCF_000735185.1 Notothenia coriiceps | reverse complement strand
AAAGGACACCTAAGATGGACACCTGATTGCTGAGTTCTCACAGCTGTGGGGGCACGCCCCTCTAATTAGTTAACTCTCTTCAGCTGGTGGGCGACAGCAGAGTTTCCCTGCCTATTGTAATGCAGGGTTGAGGCGCGTGACCCACTGAGACCTGTTTTACAGGTTGAGTTGAGCAGATCTGAGATTTAAAATCTCTCAGAAATTGGCAGTTTTAAGCTCAAAATAACTGCCTGCAGTTCGCGTCGGGCCGAACCACGCCCCTTAGCTGTGATATAATGAGCATATACCACGGCCTGTCGTGAGCTATTGCTTAAATATAACTTACAGTGATTGCTGAGTCAGTATAGATAGTGTCCTCAACGGGTCTGGATGCACACTGAGTTATTCAGATTTTAAATGCGCTATTTAAATGATTTTTAGCTGAGGGTTTACTAACTCACGCTGTTTGCACTTCGCGCAATCAGCAGAGTGTTCCTGCCTCTTGTAATGCAGGGTTGAGGCGCGTGACCCACTGAGACCTGTCTTACAGGTTGAGTTGAGCAGATCTTAGATTTAAAATCTCTCAGAAATCGCCGTTTTAGCTACAATAACTACAGAACAATTATACAGAGTAGAATAAATGAAACAGAGAAGTCTATTTAAACAAGAATATAACTTACAGTGATTGCTGAGTCAGTATAGGTAGTGTCCTCACCGGGTCTGGATGCACACATACAGTTTAAAGATGTGTTTGTAGAAAGTCTGAACTTTAAGTGAAAGTTGGGTTTTAATTGGAGTATGTGTCTGGCGTCTCCTTAAGGCTGTGTAGCTAAACCAAGCAAGCTAATAAAAGTGGATATGCTCTTCAAAATATGCACAATTATTCCATTATGATATATTTTCCACAACTTTTCAAAAAACTAGAGTCTAATAGTTGTGAGATTGGAGCAGATTCGGTAGTGTCAGCAGAGCCTGTGGATGATGACAAGAATGTTTTGTTTACAGACCACCTACTGCACTATTCCCATGTGACAATTGTCTGAATCCTGTCTGCAGGAATAACAAAGCCGCTCAGACACACAAGCCAGTGCCGAGCTAATGTAATGGGAGCAGAAAAATAACTCTCCATTCCTCCCACAAATCCCATGCTGTGATCAGTGAACGTGTCCTCAGGGACGCCAGCAACCACAGAGCAGGTAAATCTCCCTCACTCCCCCCGAGCCCAAGCCAGTGTCCTCCCAACAGAATTGACCCTGTTTCAAACTCAACCTTTTTATCTTCTGTACAAAAGCTCTGTTTATTACTAACATGCGCTGATGGCTCCGCATGAAGTGGGAAATGCTATGCAAAGCTAGACAGGAGTCAAAGGGAAAAGGATTAGAGCGTTGGTAAGGATCGGATACAGCCTTATTTACAACTGACAATGTTTTTCTGTGGAGAAGCCAGCCTTAATTTGCTGCTTAATAACTGACTTCCACCACCATGTTCAAATCCCCCTGAGAGGCTTTTGTGGTTTGTTCGCAAGATGTCTCTGCTGCCTGCAGTGCAAATTATCCCTTCAGAAAGGCACCTCACCTTCCGGCCACAGCTTGCAACACACAAGACTGTTTTCTTTTTTGCTTTTTTTCGCCACTTCTATCTGCCAGCACTAACCTTCAACCAACCTTTAAACCACTGTGAATAATTTAAATCCTATTTTCATATCAATGAAGGAGTCAAGCCAGGCAATTATCTTTTATCTGTGTACTTTGCCGTCAGAGCAAAGCATAATAAAGTCCTCCAGAAGAGAGACAGATAAAGAGAGAGAGAGAAAGAAGGAGAAAAAGACAAGGCATAGATAGTGTAGAAAGCCATCGGCCATAAGGGCTTACTGGGGAAGATAGAGGGGAAGGTTGATGAGGGAGAAGGACTGTAGGAGCATAACAGAAAGAATGTGTGGACCCTTGTGACGCTATCTGGCAGACTTTAATGACAATAATGAATAATTCACTAATGAGCAACAGATCTGTCATGGAGAGACACCCGGCCTACATGTAGACTGGTTTCCGGGAAGAGGATGTGGCGGGTGCCGCATGTGTGGTTATGGTGGCTCGAAGACGGCAAAGATAAACATGACAAATTGGCACTTCAATTAGGACTTTTGGTTCGCCGTTTTCTCCGTGCGTTGCCGATGGCTCCTTTCTGTGACGTGCTGCTGTCCAGGCCAAAGACAGACTATGTTAAAGCTTATTTGTGATTTGGATGAGTTTTAGGAGATGGGTGCATCCCAGGAAAAAAATGAATGGGGAAGAAGAAATTCCCCCTGGTACTCATTAAAATTCAGCAGAACAGCAACACCCCCCTCCCTCTCTCTTTTTGCCCCCCTTTCCTCCGTCTGTTCCAACAGCCATCGTCTCGCCTTGTTGCCTCTCCGCATGCCTCCCTGGACTGTCCATGATCATTCTGATGAAAACATAAAACTTGCTGCATTCGTGATTGAGATGGAGCAGTGGAGAACACAAGAGCGATGGAGAGAAGAAAAGCAATATCAACACCTGGAGAGTAGGGCAGTGGGGGAGGTGGAGGAGTGAATGTGTTTTGGGAGTGATGGGATGCAGAGATAACAAGAGAAAGAGGAGAGGATGAGGGTAGCAGCTATAGGCTCTGCAATATTAATCTATGGTGCAGAGATAAAACAGACAGGTGAGCCCTGCAGGTGAAGGCAGGCTTTATTTTAGTCGAGAGTGAATGCAGGGTACGTTATTGAAGGCGCTGCCATTTTTTTAAACCAACACCAAACTTTCTTTGACCTGCATCTACATTTCACCAAAATCCCTCAAGAGTAGACTAGAGGCAGAGCTCACATCACCCAGGATCAGACTACAGGATGGTCTTCACTAGCCATATGCTGGAGAAATACTGCAACAACAAACAGCCTAGTGTTATTTGAAGTTATTCTGTGTGTTTGAATGCTAAGAATTCAAATATAACTAGATTAAGGCAACAATCCCATATATCAAATAACTGGGTTACCTTCTTCAAATCTAATACTGACAAACTATCAAGTATTCAGTCTAAATTTCCTTTTTGGAGTAATGAAAGTGAACTCACATTAAGCTGCTCTCTAAAGTCAACAAACTATTAATTTCCTGTGGAGCAACTAAGCATTGCAGCTCTAAAAACATCATAATAATAAATTTTGAGCTGAAAGGTTTCCAAAATTGTTGCTGGGATAACATACGTAGCTGACATACATTGCTGTAATTTATGGGGGGATAATTTGTGGCCATAGAGTAAGTTCAGCCATCAGGCCATGCTTAATGGCAATATAAAGCCTCAGGAGGTATTAGGAGAATGCTTTATATCTAGCTTGTAATGGATTAAACCATCATCTAGGAATAACATTGATAATGGAGAGGACATCTGTTACTTGTAATTCAACTCAGGTGACAATGATTTATATAGCACATTGTACATTTCATTTAAATTATTGACAGCAGAAGGCCATAATGTCAGATTTAATAAAACAGATGGGAAAATTAAAAGGCAAACGTCTCAAACAGGAAATCTCACCGATGCTATAGGTTAAATAAATGTAATCAGACAAGACAAGAGAGGCGATCTCTTCCTGTAGCTGACATCCACTATTTTTAACACAGATTTCAGCTGCATTCGTATTGACAGCTTGATGAATCCACCGACGTGCATTTTAGTGGGCGAGGTGTCGCTGGTTCCTGCCATCTTTGCCGTCTTCTGCGTGTTAATACCTTCATTCTGCGTCACTTAGAAGATGTTTACTGAAACCACACATCCCTCTATATCGTGAACCACTTAACAAACACCAACATTTGGCTTACTGTGAAAATCAGGTACCATGTTAACACTTTAATTATTCTAATTACCATAAACTTGATATTTACAATAATCTATAGTTTTGATATAAGCTAGCGAGTGACAGAAGTGTTCAGAGCCAATCTGATTTGTCCAGTCCATTTCCTCTCTGCAACATCAAGCTGCTGCCATGAGCCCCGAGAAGTGTGTGTGTGTGTGTGTGTGTGTGTGTGTGTGTGTGTGTGTGTGTGTGTGTGTGTGTGTGTGTGTGTGTGTGTGTGTGTGTGTGTGTGTGTGTGTGTGTGCGTACGTACGTTACGTTACGTACGTTAGTTACGTTACGTT
>NW_011349526.1:322064-342921 GCF_000735185.1 Notothenia coriiceps | reverse complement strand
CGTGTGCCTTGGTCAGTCTCAGGAGAGTGTGCGTGCGTGTGTGTTATATAAATATGCATTTGTGTGTGTTTTTTTTTGTACTCCATCCCATCCATCTGTTTGCATCTTACAGTAAGTGGTGTAGGTGTGTGAGTCATTCAAGTGTTACATGCTGTGCTGAGTGAGATAATTGCATAATGTATAATTATATTCACATGCAGGATTTTTTCCCCACATTTGTGATAAGACAAGGGGGCTAATCGTGGAATAAGGTAAGGTCAAGTAAGGTCATGTGAGGTCTGTTCTCTATCCGGTTGTATTTCCAATGTAAAGTGATCCCACAGGAGGTTCATGACTGACATCAGATACCTGCAAAGGTCTGAATGTGTAATTTAAATGGCATAGGAAGACAGACACTGACTAAGAGTGTACAAACTACTATGTTAATGTGCTCTCTATAACAGTAACACCCTCTATAACCCATCGGGATGCCAGTTTTTACCGGTGGATTTTAAGAAGTAAACTACACTACACAGTGATTTTGCATATATTTTAGGAGGCCAGATGTATTACCTCAAGGCCAAACATCCATCAATGACCACTTTTTTTTTTCTTTTTGCTGCCCCTTCACCACCACAAACACCCCCACTCATACAAACACATACAAAAAGCAGAAAACACAAAGTTGCCATTTCCCTCCGGTCGTTTCTCAGCCTTTGAATTACACACACTGACTAATTGACCAACAGCTTGGTGCAGGATCCTTCCCCAGAGAGACAGCAGCGAGAGGCAGAGAGGGGGCTGGTTAGGCACAATCACAATGGGAGCAGACTTAATGAGGTGCTGAACATCAACAAAAATCCTTAATAAGCTGAAAAATTCTCTCCCTTGCAAACAACTTGTCTTCAAAAACATACTCTATTCGTTTTTAAGAAAAGCACAATTAGACAATTACACTAAAAATTATAAATATCATTAAGACATATTCAGAGCTAATTAATTTAGAGCGTGTAGCGTTCTCATGTGGTGAAGAGATGGAAAATATGGAAAACAATAGAGGCGGCAAACGTTGCATTCCATTTTCTTTTTGTTAATTTGCAGACTTCCCGCTGGGAGAGGTAAAATAACCCCCAGCCAGACTTTTGTCTTGTGCTGTTAATGATAATAGAGTTGCTTTTTCAAGCTAGGCAAACACTGAGCCTGATTTGCATAGTTTATGTTGTGCATTGCTGCAGAAAAAGGGCCAGAAATGTCCTTAAAAGCTGCAACCGCTTCGCTGTGTTTTTGTTTTGTTGCCCCTTTTTTCACTTTCATGTGCTAATACATTGTCAGAGGCAGTTTTCTGGATTTGGCACACACACTTTCTCACTTCTCCTCTCAGTGCCATTCTCACCTGTCTCTCAACCACAGCCCCCTCTCGTCTCTCCCTCCCTCTCCCAGGGGAGAGGTGCCCAGACTTCCCTCATGACAGATCTGTTCCCTGCAGATTTGAACTGCACATCCTGCCTCTCTTCAAGGTGACAGGCTGTTGTACGCCCAATTCGCCCCTAAAGCACTCCCCAATGTCTTTCTCACACTCTCTTCAACACAAAGCACACAAAGCGATTCCCAAAGATCAAACACCATCTTATCCCATTAAACTTTATCAAAGAATAGCTAGGAACAAGTATGAGGGAGAGAAGTCGACGAGCTGCCAGAGGGCGCTGTATAAATGATCATGTAAATATGCAGAAGCATCAGTGTACTCTATTTGTATCGTCAGAGTTTAGGAAATGTTGATCTTTAGATAAATGGGAGGATGTAGTAAGGTAACCCAAGATTGACTTAAAATGAGTTTGAATTATGCTTAAGTATTAAGGAATGAAAGTTACCTTAATCCACCATTTGTATTCAAAATCTCTTCTACGGTCACATTAGAACCTCCGTGTAGCTAAATACTAATATCAGCATGCTAACATGCTCACAATGGCCTGTTGGTCATACTGAGTGGCATGACCCACTCCTACCTCTGACAAATTCAGGTTCCAATGGGGACCTTTTTCCCTGTGTGTGCCTCTCCACCTCTGTTTCCTACTTGCTACCCTTTTCCCTCAACCTATCCTAAGGGAGTGCATGTATGTAGACACGTTAGTTTAGCTGCTATAGGCTTGGAAAGTTGGGGGGGGCACCTTACTCCGTCTTTCTGGCTGTTTGTACCTGTGTACTCTCATGTTCCGATTAACCCAGCTTCCCCCAAATCTCTTTTTGTGTCCATATATACACGCCGGGATCCTGAGTCGAGGCTAATCATGTTGCTGTGGTCGTGTGTCCTGGATCCTCTATCCTGAGCACTGGATCTGAGTCCTGGACTTCGAGTCGTGGCTGAACCTGTCTCTGCGGTCCTGCCAGACTCTCACCATACTACTTCCCTGATGGCTCCCACAGGATTGCTGACATCCTCGTGGATTCATCTTATTATTATAGACACATGCATTTCCAAACATTTGGACTACCTATGTTGTAAATGTATTATCTTTTCGATTTACACACAGCATCTATTGCACGTCTGTCCGTCCTGGGAGAGGGATCCCCCCTCTGTTGCTCTCCCTGAGGTTTCTCCCATTTTCCCTTTAAACTGTGGGTTTTCTCTGGAAGTGTTTCCTTGTACGATGTGAGGGTCTAAGGACAGAGGGTGTCGTATTGTCATACTGATATTCTGTACAAACTGTGAAGTCCAATGAGACAAATGTAACATTTGTGATATTGGGCTATATAAATAAACATTGATTGATTGATTGATTAATTGATTGATTACGTGGTCTCATTTGTAATACAAAGCAGAGGCACAAAGGTGGCTAAAGGGAATAGCCTTTATTAATACATTAAGGTACATATTTTGAAATCAATCAGTTTGATTTTGATTAATGTTGACAGGTTAACAATTAAATATTGTATATATTATATATTTATATTGTATTTTTAAAGGCTGTCACAAATGTTGTAGGCAATATTGTATATTCAGACATATATATTAGTATAGTTCATGTGTAAATGTCATTACTCTAGTAAAACAAATATAGTAAATAGTATAAACTTTTGGGGGGATTAAAAAAAGATGATAGTAATATTGTAATGTATATTTATTATTTGTGGGGATTTATAAGTAACGGGACTGAAAAATGGACAGTAAAAGTGAAAACACCCCAGATAAAGTGAAACATTGTAGGTGAACTATGCACTGACTTGGACCTTTGGGTGCAGCTAGTGCAAGCTTATTGCTGTCGTATCAGTTTATAATGAATGACAACAAGGCAATACAAGAAGTATGAGACTAACAAAGTAAAAAATCCTCTTGGAAAAAAGGAATGACAAAAGGGAAAGGGCCATAGAGATATCTGATGTTCATAATCTGCAAGAGCCCAACTACAGAGCAGATAAAGCCAGATTCGCCTGCAGATCAGACACATTCATGTGCTAAATGAGCGGCGTTTAGAGCGACACCATCCCAGGCAGCGCTACCTGACTTCAGTTTCAGAGGGGTTTACCAAGACACATGAAAGTAGCCAAGAAGACCACTCCTCCTCTAATCTTTCACATCTAATCAAAGGTGAATAAGCAGAAGCTCAGAAAGATAAAAATATTTCCATATCTTTCTCTATTTTCACCACAATCTAGTCAGAGGATGTTAGCTTCACATTCGGTGTGTTTATCATTTAAATGGCAATGCTGTCTGTCGAGGTGATGTGCCATGTATTATTCAGCACAGTGCTTTCCTCCCACAAACAGACATGTAGAGCACTATTTTGGCAGCACTAAGGCAAAAAGCAAACAATCAAAATGGAAAACATTAATTCCTTTATTAGGCACAAAACAAATGGAGGTTGACAACGAGGTAGCAGTCTGGCAGCTCGGCGTAGTTTTTGTGACAGATTCAACAGGTGCATGCAAAGTTTAAAAAAATATTGACATGTGTCCACTGTACATGGATCTGTTTGACACTATTCATCTAATTCTAATTTAAATAGTAAGCTAAAGTTCAGAAAATCCAAGATGAACCAACTATTTCCATCATCAAATAATCTGATAATTGTTTTCTTCATATTGAATTTGAGTGGAAAGAACTGGGAGAAGCATTGGTTCCAAAGGGCTTGATTGTGGTATTTGCGGTGATCATTCAATTATAAATATCAAACAAACATGTTTGGCTTTAATTGTAAATATGGTTACTGGGAATCCCAAATACTCATGGCAGACCATTAAAAACTGAATGTCCCTGGTGCGGGATCAATAAAGCTCAATGTATTGATAACTCTGGTCATGTTGAGAAGTTAACTCATTCTATTGATAAAATCTGATTAATGGTTTGGAGGTCAGCAAAGATCAAATAACGTAATGCCTCAGTGTGTGCATAGACCTTTGTTTGATAATCCTGGTCGATACTGCCGATACAATCATGGGTAGAAGGGTTTAGGTGAATCAGCAGGACGTGGCCTCTGCTCCAGGCTGATTAAAGACTGACTATAATCTCACACACAGTCACAGTGGACAAACACCGGGGTATCATCATTTATTTTTATCATGTACTCACTTTACTCCACAGTGATCAATCAAATAACGATCAAAGAGTGGTCTGCTCCCCAAAAAAAAAGATTGACTTTGTTTTTCAGTGTAATTCCAAACCAGAAACAAGTCTTCTGTTCTAAGCAGCCATTGAAATGACAACATGTTTCTCTAAAAGTCACTCTGCATTAACCAAAGCAGTTGTATGAGAGCTTCCAGATAAACGTGTAAGCACATTGTGTGTGTGTGCGTGCGTGCGTGCGTGCGTGCGTGCGTGCGTGCGTGCGTGCGTGCGTGCGTGTGCACAGTGAGGGAATGGAATGGACACAGCTCCTCCGCCCAGCTGACAAAATACTAATTTGGGGAGTGGTCGTTCCTTTGTTTGTGGGAGGAACAGAGCCACCAGGTGGCCGCTGCATGAGAACATGAATGCTCAGACAAAAATCCCACATGGACATGGAGTGAGAAAAAAAAAGGAGGAGACACTTGTTCCAAATAGACACTGATTTATATTCCAAAGTGCTCGTGTCAGATCCCGCCATGTAAAAAGGGCTCTATTAATAATAGATGAACATACGATAGAAAAAAAAGATTCCCTTCAAATCCGCCTGTGTAACGTGAATCTTTTATGCAAATGGAATTTCAGATGAGGTGGAGCTATCTGCAGAGACCTTGGCTGTTTTCCACAGCCCTCTATTAAAATGCATGCCACCGCTGATTTATACATTTTATTAATAGCTTGCTGCTGTGGAAAGAGAAGCTAAAGTGATGAAACAGCTTCACTTCTGACTTCTTTCCACGCAGTCCCTCTTTCCCATCGCTTGTCCAGCTGGTCCCTCGTCACTCTCTCTCACTCTTTTATTCTCCCTCTCCCTCTCTTACTCCTCAGTGGTGTCTCATAGTGATTTTATAATTGGGCTCTGCTCATTGTTATTCAAAACCCTGTAGAACCAATTAGTGGCAGACCTCCCGACCTCCAGTTGCTATGTAATGGTGGTAACTAAAGACTCTAAGTGAGGCAGCTGAGAGCAAAGGTCTGAATTTTCTTTAGTTCCTAATTAATAATTCTGTCAACCCTATCACATGCAGACATTAAAAAGAATTGTTGCTTGAAGGCCCCTTCTTTTTTACAGCTGTCTTTTTCTCTTTTCTACTGCCTTTTATTAATCTTTAAAGATACCCTGGCTGCTCCCTCCCTGCTCTCTTGTCAGATAAATGTTGGGATAAAAGGATAATGAGACTATGCAGGGAACCTGGTGCAAGTGAACTCTGTCAACAAGTGTCAGAAAGTTGTCTTTAGTGGGAAATGAATCACTTTTGTTAAGAAGCTAGCACTTTCCAGGACGTTGACTTTCATCAAAATCAAATAACTATTCTCAGTGACAGATCTTTCTACTCCTCAGACCGCTGCATCATCATGAAAATGTGTCTGGATTCAGGGTTGCAGCCTGCCGACAGACCAGAGTTTATGATGCAATTTTGTGACAGAAAGGATATTATCAGTGAGATTTATTACAACCCGTCTAAAGAATGCTAATCACTATGTACTATAAAGTCAGCGAGGGATCAAGCATGATTAGTCATTTGTACCCTAAAATCTGTGCAGGATTTACAAACACAAAGTAGAGTGTAAGCAACTACTAGGTGTAAATGTGCTATCGAAGTAAACCAATCAATACCAATATCACATTTATTCCACGATTGCAGTTCCAGCATTGCCTTCAGAAACAACAGGAAGCTGTTTTAGGTGAAACGTTCTGATGAACCTGCTTTGTGCTTCTTGCCCAGTACCAAACAGCAGACAGAAAGTTAGGGCCAGGACATATGCAGTGATTTTAACGCACAGAAATTCATTTTTGTCAATGTAACTGGCACGCTCAAAAGCAAATAGGGATAATGTAGACAATATTTTGAAACACTTCAAAAACAACAGTAACAGTTCAGCTACGAAGTTGATCAATGATACAGTTATCTGCTTATGGTCACTTAGCAACTTCAGGCACAACCTGCCTCCCCGCTCTTTAAAGATGGCACACAAGTCGATATTCAGCACCCAACCGACATTACTCACGCTTTGCAGAAGATAAAAGATGCTGCACGTGACCTATGCCTTAGCCACTAGCAAGTACATGGAGGAGAGCAAAGAACAGCTAAAAAAACTGATATTTCTCTGTAGAATTTGTGTATAAGAGAACAGGGGTAAGCCACGTGTCCAGAAACACAGCTTCAGATTAATTCTTAAATTGCTCTTCAGTCGAAAAAAAAAAAATCAAGTGTTTGCTGACACAAAAGATGAAAATATGTCAAAGCTGTGATTGCAGATTGTTAAGCTGTAGGTAAAGACAAAATAAATGCAGGTTTCAATCCATCAAACCTATTTAAAGTAATGTGTACCCTCCATATGCTCTGGGTGAGGAGAAGAAAACAACAGGAATGTCCTGAATGGGGTCTGGCATTACTTAGTTACACCCCTGGTTTGTATTTGTTGACACAACAAGCTGTGTTATGGCTGACCACTGATGCATCTGAGCCAAATTACAAAAACCTATGATCTTCTGAGCCCACAGATATTTTTATACTTCTTTTTTAAAATGCATAACTTGCTAAATCAAGCCAGAACTTGAGTTTCCAGTACATAAACAGATAAGAAAGTTATTGGTCCCTGATTCTTATCTCTGTTATGGAACTTCCTCAAGTCCAATCCTCTAAGCTGTTATTAAATGTTAGATAATGCACAAAAGCAGAGAAAAGCAAGCAGGGATATCAAAGAGGAGGAAATGAGAAAGACAGAGAGGGTGAACATGAAAATTCACCTGAACACGTCTGGGAGGTTGTTCTTTGACGTTCAGAGGGAAATGTCTGTGTTGACTCAGCCTAAACAAAGACAACCTGCCACAGTCTATATGTCTGGCTGGGCCCTGGTCATGCTCCCAACAAACACTACATGAACCTTCGGCAACCTTGTCAACACGGAGTCACAGAGGGGAAGAGAGGAGAAGTCTTTGTTCACCTCCAACAGTAAATACTGACAAATGTCCTCAGACAGTCCACAGTCACAACAGATAACTCAGATGTAACATTATGCTCAGCCAGATGTCACCCAGTTACACTAGTAAGGAAACATCTAACATGCAGGAAGAAAGCCTCAGGAAATCCCAATAAATATATCAGCAGGGAAACCGGCTAACAGATGTAATGCTGACTTATTGATGGACATGCAGAGAGATGGAGGCCGACAGACTGAGAGCTGTTACACAGACACAAGGTGTACACAAGGCCGCTCCTTTTATGTTCCTCTGAATTGAAAACATTCTCGTAGATGAGGCTGCACAATGTATCGTTTCATAATCACCATCGCATTGTGTGCATGCGCAATATATCATATTCCATTTACGTGATACTCTTCTTGCACTATTTCTATTTTATTTGTAGATACTTGCACATCTTGCACTATTTTAATTATATTCTGTTATTTCTTGCACTATTTGTATTGGTTTTATCTGTTTTATGTCCTATATGCATTAATGTTGGGTTGTTGGAGGAGCTTGGGACTTACAGTGGGGCAACAAAGTATTAGTCAGCCACCAATTGTGCAAGTTCTCCCACTTAAAAAGATGAGAGAGGCCTGTAATTTTCATCCTAGGTATACCTCAACTATGAGAGACAAAATGAGAAAAAAAAAATCCAGAAAATCACATCGTCTGATTTAAAGAATTTATTTGCAAATGATGGTGGAAAATAAGTATTTGGTCACCTACAAACAAACAAGATTTCTGGCTCTCACAGACCTGTAACTTCTTCTTTAAGAGCCTCCTATGTCCTCCACTTGTTAACTGTATTAATGGCACCTGTTTGAACTCTTTATCAGTATAAAAGCACCTGTCCACAATCTCAAACAGTCACACTCCAAACTCCACTATGGCCAAAACCAAAGAGCTGTCAAAGGACACCATAAACAAAATTGTAGACCTGCACCAGGCTGGGAAGACTGAATCTGCAATAGGTAAGCAGCTTGGTGTGAAGAAATCAACTGTGGGAGCAATTATTAGAAAATGGAAGACATACAAGACCCAGGGTTCCTGCAGGTTTCGCCTACTCAAATTTAAGACTATTTAAGACTTTTTAAGACCACTTTGAATAGAATTTAAGACCTATTTCACGGCAAGAAAGTATGAAGGAAAATTGCTATGAAAGAAGAAATACGTCCCATAATTACTTACAAAGTAAATGTATTCATGTTCAACATAAGAACAATGACTGAACATAACACCTTAACAGTACACAGAACTGTGTTAGCGTGTTAGACAACAAGTGTGTATGTGTGTGTTAGGGCTGTGCAATTAATCGTATTTTAATCGCAATTACGATTTTGGCCTGCCACAATTACGAAAACAACATAATCGGAGAAAAATGAAGTTTGCTTTGCGAGGTTGTGACAGTGCACTACAACATATTTGATCTTGTGTGTGTGTGTGTGTGTGTGTGTGTGTGTGTGTGTGTGTGTGTGTGTGTATGTGTGTGTGTGTGTGTGTGTGTGTGTGTGTGTGTGTGTGTGTGTGACAGGAAACCAGGGAATTAGAGGCACAATTAAGTTTTAAAAGGTTTTTCCGAGGAAATGAGCTGCTGCCTGCTGGACCGATGATCGGCAGACAGAGCGGAGACGCTTTTGAAGTGTGATTGAATTAAACCTTGTGAGGCTCCACAGTGGAATATCTGACACTCCAGTACCAGCAAACGCCCATACTAAATAAACACTAAAGCTGTTTATGTGTTTATATTCAGAAACAAACACATTTTATTTTATCCATAGAAATGTACAAAGCTTTGGGAAGCTGACCTAGCTCTAGGTACAGTGGGGTCTGCTAGAATGGATCTCCCCACCAGCACCTCTGTAGCTCACTCATTTACATGTTCATGTTCAAAACACAAACTAAAGTCTATAATCACCAAATCAGGTTTTTACATAGGGCTATCATCAGCCCTTCAGAATAGACAAATATTTGCTTTCTGGAGCTGATGGTGGAAGTTGTAAAGGAGTGAGCCATCTTGCTTTCTACTCATCTCTATAGTGCCCCAATCCGGCACTTATGACAAAGATGGTGGCGGGTAAAGACAAAGCTTCAAAACACAAGCAACCATTTAACAAAAGTTCAGTTTGGTAGTGCCAGAGGATATGGGCGGAACTTGAGAATAACTTAGCAAAGATTAAACATGACAACTTTATTAGTTCATCACATGTTCTCCACTGTAATGGCACTTCATTATGTTTTCTTCATAGTAAGGGCACTTTAGAAGGCACTTTTTAAATGTCTTTTCCGTTAGGACACCATGGAGATCCTCCTGTTTTTTTTTTTGCACCACTGTATGTATATATATATATATATCAGCACTCCTCAGTGAGCAGAGGAGCTGAATGATGCTGCTGGACTCTCCCCTGNTTTTAAGAATTTATTTGCAAATTATGGTGGAAAATAAGTATTTGGTCACCTACAAACAAACAAGATTTCTGGCTCTCACAGACCTGTAACTTCTTCTTTAAGAGCCTCCTATGTCCTCCACTTGTTAACTGTATTAATGGCACCTGTTTGAACTCTTTATCAGTATAAAAGACACCTGTCCACAACCTCAAACTGTCACACTCCAAACTCCACTATGGCCAAGACCAAAGAGCTGTCAAAGGACACCAGAAACAAAATTGTAGACCTGCACCAGGCTGGGAAGACTGAATCTGCAATAGGTAAGCAGCTTGGTGTGAAGAAATCAACTGTGGGAGCAATTATTAGAAAATGGAAGACATACAAGACCACTGATAATCTCCCTCGATCTGGGGCTCCACGCAAGATCTCACCCCGTGGGGTCAAAATGATCACAAGAACGGTGAGCAAAAATCCCAGAACCACACGGGGGGACCTAGTCAATGACCTGCAGAGAGCTGGGACCAAAGTAACAAAGGCTACCATCAGTAACATACTACGCCGCCAGGGACTCAAATCCTGCAGTGCCAGACGTGTCCCCCTGCTTAAGCCAGTACATGTCCAGGCCCGTCTGAAGTTTGCTAGATAGCATTTAGATGATCCAGAAGAGGATTGGGAGAATGTCATATGGTCAGATGAAACCAAATAGAACTTTTTGCATGTCTGTCGGTCTGTCTTTTCTGTGTGGAAAATTACGACATATATATACTGTATATCGCATTTTAACCCTCTGACCCCTTCTAGCCTCCACTTTCACTGTGTGTGTGTGTGTGTGTGTGTGTGTCTCTGACCCCTTTTAGCCTCCACTTTCACTGCCGGGTCAGATTGACCAGAATACCATCTCTGTGATATAGACATGTAGGGGGGGGGGGGTTCCAAATGCATGACATGAACCATTTTCATTTTACTTGTTTATTACACTAATTAAGGTAAGTAGAAGAAGTTTCATACAAAAAAAATACTTGAAAGTATTTTTCGTAGATTTTCAAACTTTCAAACGGGTCAATTTGACCCTGAATGTAACAGGAGGGTATTTTGTAAAACATTACATTTGCAAAGTTCCACCAGCCATATTAAATATAGACTCTTGTGCATTCAATTTTAGAAACATTTATGACGCTATTCTTCAAACATTGGGAAGTGTCCATTTTGAAATCCCCAAACTGCTGAGTTTTAGCCAATTCACTGAGAGGTTTGCAGAACTACTGGCACCAGTATCCAGGCCAGGAGCAGCATTACAAGGCAACATGAGCAGCCTGTTTACTGTCTAACACATTTTATAGCCGTGTCTCATTTTTTAAACATGTCTGTCTGCATATAAACTCCACAATATCTACAAATATACAAAATAGAAAATAATCAAATTATATTTGTGTAAACCTCCAGTGATATGGTATTGACATTTTTGGGGTGGAGATACAAATATGGGCAGAAAATGATGTGCTTCTTAGGAGAAATGCATATCCTGAGTACAGGGTATCCGGCAGCAACAGCCTTATCGGTCGGAGATACCTGTCAAACTCCTGCAAGTCCTAATTGACACCTCATATTTAATCCTGATAGACAGGATGTTGTCAACAAGTTGTTGACCAGATTGGTCTGAGAGCCTGAATTTCACTGCAGTTAACAGCAGGAGTAATTGGACTTTGAGCCAGAATACATTATTTTATCGCCACTGGCATTTTGCGCAGTGATTGACATCGAAAAGCAAGGATTGCCATTTCAATAATCTCACTTTAATAAGAATTCATGAGGGCATTTTGCCTGATTTTCCCATCTCTATGATTGTGTATGTGTGCCTGTTGGTGGTTGCTTGTGTGTGTGTTTGTGTGTGTTTGTGTGCTTGTTTGAGAAAGAAAGAGCGTGTGGGTGCACACATTTGAATACTTGCATGATTGAGACACCGGAGTGTGAAAAAAGTGACAGAGGAGTGGGTGCAGGAAAAGGCAGACAGCAAAACAACATCAAATATCTTATTTTCACTCGTGGGCTGCCAGACGAG
The DNA here is from genome assembly GCF_000735185.1 of Notothenia coriiceps. NCBI lineage: Eukaryota > Metazoa > Chordata > Actinopteri > Perciformes > Nototheniidae > Notothenia > Notothenia coriiceps. Next base: position 330,927 of record NW_011349526.1, on the reverse strand, counting down.
GGAGAAAACAACTAATGAAAAGCAGAAAAGACCTACTTCCAATCCTCCCGCGTACAGACAACCGAGGGCTTGTGCAAGAGGAATTAATGACACAGATGAGAAAACAGCCCTCTAGTTAGTCCCATTAGCTCTACTAATAATGAACTTTGAGACCTTTCACACAGCAGTCTAAAATCTCAAGGTGCTAAGGGCCATTTTGCTGTGCATAATGCTAACCAATTAAGAGTCTACAGTTAGGCTACCCTTAATCAGTAGTGGTTCACTCTCGTATAATAAGTACTGGATTACCTAAAACCATCGCTCCCTTACCATTTAAACCGCACACTCAAGTGGATTCAATGATTCAATGGATGAATGCATGCTTGCACCGCCACAAACACTAACAAACACGTGTGCACACAAGAAAAACCTTCACTGCATAATATCAAGGCTGGAACTAATGAGCAGGGGCGCCACCAGGGATTTTGGGCCCCATGAAAATATATCACATTGGTTACTTAAAATTTTTTTCTTAATGTTCTCAAATTGTTTGGGCCCCTGTCAGTCGCGAGCCCTTAGAATCATCCTAACTTTTCACCCCCTTACGCGCCCCTGCTAATGAGTGCCAAATAAATACTAGCCAAGCCAAGAGACAAGACATGACTACGGCAGGAAAGTATGTATTGATTATTTGTGGAGGATATTATGTTTAAATGGTCTAACAACAATGGAGGCATCACTTCCATCTCCTAAAATATGCAATATGTTGAGGCATTCTCACTTAAGATGCCAAAAACGCTCTCCCAACAAGCAATGTCTGGAGCAGCTCATGCCTGTCGCATTCTCAAATAGTTTACTTAGTATATTTTCGCTGATATAAAAGCAGCCCATCTACTTTGGCCCCTGCTTTTATTGTAACCCCATCTGTCACAGAGAGATAGACATCAACAATTCCCTTTTTTATATTGCAAAAATGCAGCTGGATTCTTCACATGGTGGCCTTGTTTACTCTCTTGTAACACTGACTGCCTTTTTTCTGTGTCTTCTTTATCTAAACCTGAGTGCTTGTGCAGATCAGGGGGAGGGATGAGCAATTTGTTGGCAGGAGAGGAAATGAAGCTTCCTGCTTTTTTATTGGGATGCTGGAAGGATCACATGACTGTTAGGGATGTGTGGCTTCTGGGTAAAAGACTAAAACTCTGGTGGTTTCTCTCTTGCAAACATACATGTTTTACCGTAATTCAGGGATGTTCCTTTTTGTGAATAAATAAGAACAAACCTGTTATACCTGAAATTACCTTAACTAATCAAAACAGTTTTGTTCATTTTACAATGCCTCTTCTGCCTCTGTGACATGCTAATGTTACGATGTCATATTAGTTAAGTAGGCATGCTAGTTTTCATTAATTTACACTATTGAGGACAGCAATAGTCACCTAGTTTACTTGAAGTGCAACATCGGATGCTAAGGGTTGCAAAGAGTGAAAAAGTGCATTTTAGTTTCACCATGCGCTGAAGTATAAAGCACAGCATGTTGTGTTCACACACTGGTTTCCAAAGCTCTAACCACTGAGCTATCCGGCGGCCTGCCAGCAGCTTTCTGTTGACTAATGGTTACTCGTGAATGTAAATTCTAAAGCAAAAATATGTCTCTAGCTCCTAAAATAGCTAGTTGTTCCATGCATTATGTTGTTTTAATCTTTACCTAATGGAAGAACTGGCAACCCTTGGCTCAGAGAAATAGTGACAGGCATTTTTGTTAATTACTTGTACAAAGCCATTAATGTGTTAATCGATCTTACACACATACTCTATACATAATTAACAAACACCGATACACACACAAACAGGATATGGTACACACTTGCAGTCCCAATAGCCTCAGGAAAGTGTCTCAGACCTGACTCATCTTTTCTGCCCTCAGGCAGGCTGACAAGCCAGGCCATTAAAAGCTATACCTTCAGGGGCTTCAGAGTACATTTTCTAAATTGCCCGCCATTCACTGAGATGGTAACAACCCTCGTATTGCACATTATGACACCAATTGTCTGGAAGCACTCTGCATTTTGCCACTGCACAAAAAATGTGACCTTATCTGAAATTGCTATTATCTTGGTGTGGAAAAGAGACAACAATATGGCACATGTTTTTTCTAGGAAAAACGTTTGAGCGTAGGAGTGAAGCTGATCAGGGGTAAAAGTTGAAGAAGAGAAAAAGAGAAATTAGAAAGGGGAAGTAGGTGTGAAATGCAACATGAAGTAGTCATAATGTTGGGTATTGGTTTAAGCATCATGTGGTTGTGGTGACTACAGACGGGCTTCCGTCCAGCCGTATGGAAAGTATGTTGTGAAAGAAAAATATGCTGACCCAAACCCATGAGGTTCCGCAAAACTTTAGCGTGGTTTCATGCTCACACAAAAAAACATACAAAAGCTAGATCTCAAAGGTTGCTTAACTCATGTTCCTGTTTTAACCTCACAACAAATGTGTATGTGCTGCGCCTGTTTTTGTTTTATTACTTTTTTTTAAGCATATGTATTCCTCTTTAATTTTCTATCAGCTAAAAATATGAACTCCTAAATATTGGGGTCACTGTTATGTTTCTGCTGCTCCATGATTTTAAGTAAGCATATGTTAAATCATGAAGCCCAAAGCATCAATATAATGATGACGAGATAGACGTGGAAGCCCATTGTCCTGGGGCTTCCTCCAAACCCCTTAAACCACTGAACAGATGGCAATCCACAAAATTGTTCTGCTCACCAGAGAGAAAGCTATGTAGCGCAGTGAAATTGGCCAACACTATGACGCAACATCTCGACAGGAATATTAAACCTAACAAACACCAAACTTAATTACTTTCACACCCGCAGGGTGTGTGATGTTTGCGTCGGTGAATCTTAACACTTATTTCCGTTTCTGAACACCAGCTCTAGCCCTCTCAAGAGTCTAGAGCGTGTCTGACACACGGTTCCTAAGCCCCCCCTCTCTCTGACCACTTCTGCAGCCCACCATAAATCCTTAACGACAAACTCTATAAACTTCTCTGGGCTTGAATATTTATGGATGCCTGTGGTTCCCCAGAGTGCCATTTTCTGTCTGGCTCAACACACGACAGAAACTTCTCTGGCCGGCTACAGCTCTCACGCTGAAAAGAGCTTGCAAATACAGACATGGTGGTCTGCTCGGATGGGATCATAAACAATATGGCCTCCTGCGGTAAAAGAGGAGTAACATATCAGAGTTAATACAAATCCATAACATGAGCATAAACCAACATCCCCAGCTGCCTGCGGTGTAGACTCTTACGTTTCATGCTGCTCAGGCTTCCTGACTTTAATCAAGCCCAATACTTTCAATCAAACAGAGCTGACAGCTAGTAAAAATCACTTCAAGCCGTATCGGCTCGTCATCAGATCTTATCCGTGATTACTAAGATGAAAATATGCCAGAATCTGTCGGCCTTGAAACAATTAAAAATGTAGACACCGCTCAGCTTTACATTTAATATGCTTCTAATCTTTCAAATACTCAGTTTGGGCCTTTTAGCAGTTAACCCCATGACAAAGGGTTAAATGGTTAAATGTAAAGTTGCACATACTGTTGCCAAAACTCATTAGAAACTTTATAATTGTTGCTACAACTTCAGCCATGATGAAACAAGTTAACCTGCAAATATCCACCTCTTTCTTTCTTGAGAAATCTTAAACACTCGGAATTCCTGACTGCTGATTTAAAATATCAACAGCCATGTTAACATACCTAATGCCCAAATACAAGCGTGCATTGTTATGTTTATGGATATAAATCACTTCTTTATTACTATAGCACCTTACCTATCAGAGAGGATGTGAACAGAGAACCTAACTATTCCACGTCCTGTTTAACAGAGTTATTTTTTTCCAGAAGCAGTTTGTAATCTGTAATTTACTTGTGGGTCACAGCAGGGGTCAGGTCATGTTTAGTCATACCCTTCCCCAGGATATACTTAGCATGCAAATTCTCAACAGAAACAAACAGAGAGACAGAGAGTAAGGTTAAGTATTACAGTAAATACTACATGTCAAGAGAGGATGTTATATTGCAAACCATTTTTAGGACCTTGCTGTGGGGACTGAATGAACACCAGAAATACACAACATCCGCTGTATATGAACACTTATAGCACATGACCGAAATCCCATTCCTAAATCACATGATAACGAATAACAGACCATGACAACTGAACAACTCCATTCACTGATTTAGCCCTAGAAATGTGGTTAAAACTTTGGAAACAAAAATTAAGTTTGACCTTCTTGTAAAAATGTTCTTCTTGAGTAACTATACTAACGGATAAAATAAAGACTTGGATGTTTTATTTTAGGCTAACCCAGTAAATTAAATACCTGACCTCTCAAAGCAATCCAAGCAGAATTCATATAAAGATAAAATATTTCTGTAAACCTCGCTGATAGATTTCCAGATGTGTCTTGTCCATCTCAGACATAGCTTCAACAGTATACAGTACAGTCTGCCAGAATATTTTAAAAGACAGATTCATATTGTCTCAAGATACATATTTCCCACCCCCAGTTAACCGTAGTGTAGGCCAATTGTGTAGCATATGAACTACAGTACAACGTTTGAGGAAGTACTACTTCTTCACCCCACAACCCACTACTTGTTATAAGTTCTCAGGGGCCTCAGAGGCCTTCGGTGCCTTTGAATAGTTTTCAACTCAGGAAGCAGAAATCCTAGCACACTTCATGAAACTCTGACACAACACAGAACCTACACATGAATTCCATAGCATTATGTCATGTGTTTGCAGAGGTGTTAACATGTAGTATCGTGGAGGTGGCAGAGCATGTGCTACTGTCCAAGTACTGCTGTTAAAAGCCTCTGACCTTGGTGAGAAAGCACAACAGTTTTTACAAGTCTCTTCACGGCGGTAATGTTTCACGTATAATTTTCTAATAACTTTCACTTTTTCTAATAACAGTAAGTCCCCCCCTTTCCCAACTCTGATTCATAGGTAGTAATATGTCCTAACGCGGAAAATACTATTCATGTAGGCCTGCCAATGCTCAGGTTAAAAAAAAAAACTTGCAAGTAATTTCCTCCCGGAGTAGGTGGATGTATTTAGCCAATGTGACTGGGCTGGAAGTGAATATTTGTTTTATTTGAGGGTGGAGGTGAGGATGCAGGTGGTGGGAGTGCATATGTTTTGGTGGCCTTTAATGTATTGACATGATTACAATAACAATCAACTAAATGCTAACATACTTCCGTTCTTACCTAATTTATGAGTGAGTGTTGACTGGTTGAGCCTAAATTCATTCGATTTCCCCTTTTAAATATTGTGTAAGAACAAATATATTATTAACAGACAGTGTGCCAGTGGGCAATTATAAAGACCTGCTTCACTTAGCAGGTGGTTTCCACTGACAAATTATCCTCAGACTGCCTGCAACTATACCTGTTTTTATTCATTCTGGCCCACTGTGACATTGGAAAAAAGTAAAGGGTTGTCCAGTAAGCTCTGGACAATAAGCTTTAACATAAACACTTACCACAACCAAACTACTTTTAAATGGCCACCCTAAAAACATGTAGAAACATGTACTACAATGCAAGGTACAACAAAGTAAAAGAAGAGAAATTCTCCATTTTGAGCAACTGAAACATCTAAAGTTTTGCTTTAAAGTAACTTAAATGAATCAAGAGTGCTTTGGTTAAATATAGACATTTAGAAAACTGTTTAAAAACAAAAACAACAAAAAGCAAAACTTTCAGACAACCACCAAGCCAACACAATCCACCTGTTTTCAAAACACAACATTGTAGTGAAATAAGCACTAAGATCGTTTTAATCAAAGTGATGCCAGAGAACAGTAACCATTTAATGGTAAAAGCACAAAATCATGCTAAAGTACTGTTGCTACGTAAGTAATGTTAGCTAATTAAGAAATATCCCTTACAGAACTAAAAGCAAGACACAAATGACAACCATAAATAAATAAATAATAATGGTATTCTGGACACTTACCGATATTTGCCTCAACATTTCCCCCTGGATTTCTTGTCTTCCACAGCCACAGATGATTTTACCTGCTTACCTCCCTCCGGCTCTACTGAACAGCCAGAGGCCCCGTTTTGCGGTCCTTGCGTCCCTTCAGATCAGATGACTAGTAAACTGTAACTTTTTGAATGTTTCTTTAACCAAAACTGAATCTCCAGCCTAGAGATTGGGCTAGCTCAGTCACTACTAGCTAGCTATCACTGGGGAAACTAACGTTAGCGTGTAAACATAAATATTTCGCCGTCGCTTCATTTATATGCCGTGCTTCCTGAAGCCTCAGTGCAGCTGACTTATACTTACAGAGTTATTGACATAAACTGATTGTCTGTGACAAGAAGTTGTCCCGTCTCACTGTTCGTCAACAGGGCTATACTGTACTGTTGTTGCTTTTTTTACCGGAGAGCAACAACGATGCGTGGACGCACGATGGGAGAGCATGATGTGCTGCTTTTACTCTGCTTTTTAGGAGCTTATAGTTTTGAGTCTTCCAGGTCATGTGTGTTAACGTTGTGACGCTAAACCGTCCCGATAAATAGCATAAAGTCAAGTTTTCATTTTGCTGAGCTGTGGGTTACTGTACTTATCGGTAATCTGCACACCTGCTTTTTTTACATATTTAGCGATTGACTGCGCATGCGCTACTTTAAGGCCTTTGGGCTGAAGTGCTTATGAAAAAAGAAAATAAATAATCAAATGTAATAAATAAAGTTAACTACACACATGTTGTCAAACCCATGGCACCTTTAATATAACAAAGCTTTACTTATTAATGTATTATATCTCAAGGTGTATTAACTTTCCAACAAACCAAACATGCACCAGAAGTTTGCGTAAACATAAACAAACATAGAAAATGAAGAAGATCCTTTGAAATTCAGCAATGGTGCAGTACAACCCAAATCAACTATTTTCAGCACAAAGGTACATAAGAGATCAAACATCCCAGGAGTTTATTAGCTTCCAGGATATCACTACTAACAACCAGTGGATACATAATTTATAGCTTTTACCCTACTGATGCCAAGAACAAGAAAGCAAAACAACTTGGCTAGTCTCTGGCAGGCTCACGAACACAAGAGCGAGAAAACTAATTTGTAGAGAGAAACTGTTATTCAAAAAAACGTTATAAGCATATTTCACTGTGAGCAAAAGACTGCATCATTGTCCATTTTTTTTAAAATCTTGAATTTGAAAAACGTCCTGACAGCCTTCTCAGGAAGGTCATGATCATCTCACAAACAATGTTTACTTCCACATGAGGATGCTCTAATCGAAAAGGCACCGTGATGAGATTGTTTCTCAATCCTTTGAGCAGATGTTGTGGGACAGGAAGCTGAGGCATTGTGGACTGATTTTATGAACATGATTCCCTCTCCTCAGCCAGAACTGATGCAATGGGCTGATGAATCATCGCCAAAGCCCAGAACTGATTAGTATGTGGCACTGAATTCTTCAGACATTCGAAATCAACTACATGGAGATAAAGAGGAGGCAATTGTAGAAACCAAGATGATTATTAGAAAACAAAACACTTGGACAAATGTTTGACAAATACAAAATAACTCATGTGATAACCGGTGATTGTATATTTCTCTGCTCCCTGGTTTATCTTAGACTCAAAGTCGGCAACATGTGATCCCTGTCCTGTAACCTGATTTGGACTGATGTGAACAGGCTGCTGATGTCTCCAGTGTTGATTCAGTCTTGTTCAGCGTCCCTGTCTTTTGCATGGATAGTCAAATTATTGTTTCAAAGTTTAAAAATGACATCTGACACTTTATTCTACCTTGATTAAAGTTTTAACTTTAATCAATAACCAGGGCAATGTGGCTGACATTGATTTCTGGAGAGCAAAACCATTAGGATTTGAAAAGTCATGTTTTGTGTCAATCTAATAAATGTAAATCCAATATTCACACTCTCCAAGTCTCCACTAACTCCTGAGGCAAACATCTAAACACCCTTTTTGTTGTTCCCGACCTAATTGCTTACTTTTGCTGCCTGCTGTTTGTTGCTGGGCATGTTTACCAGCAGCCAGAGCGGAGTAAAAAGGAGTGAAAATTAACCAAGACGGTAAAGGCCAGAAAAACAAAAACAAAGGTGAAAGATGATGCAATGCTCCTTAGAGCTGAGAGGAACTGCGAGTCTGGTTATAAATCTCTGTGGGTTTGTCACTACCGTGGCACCTTTGACATGTAGCCTAGTCATTCGATTTAATCGTCATGTAAAAAATGTGCAAAGTTCCGATAGCGTTAATTTATACCAAAGTTCCAAAGTAGCATCAAGACATTTGAAAATACAGGAAAAGCATTGCTACTTTCAAAGCTTAGTCCAGTCACTGCGGTGGCTTTTCAGTAATTATCTCAGCTCGGCACATGAAGTCTTTAAACACAGAGGTATAACTTCAACAATTAAGAGTTAAATACAATTGAGGGATTAAAGAGGCTGTGAAACAATGGAGGTGAAAAACGAGAGCCAATCTAATTAAGATCTCAATTACTCAATTAGACTTGAGCAGGAGAAACAAATGGCAAATAAATTCTTTCATCATAACAACCGGTTTAATTGCTCCAAGACGAAGCACTGACATCTGGCATGCCCCCTCCAGACTGCTCTGTGTGTGTGTGTGTGTGTGTGTGTGTGTGTGTGTGAGAGCTTTGCTGGGGGCAGCATGCTGCTCTCTGTCAGGAGAGATACACAACTAATGCTGGGGATGCAGTATGTGCATGTTTTGACGCTGATCATTCAGAATTTGGGATGTTCTGCTGCTTTACAACAACATCCCACGTTTGTGGATTATTTTAAGTAACCAGGTTATAC
>NW_011349526.1:302787-322034 GCF_000735185.1 Notothenia coriiceps | reverse complement strand
TTGCTCCAAGACGAAGCACTGACATCTGGCATGCCCCCTCCAGACTGCTCTGTGTGTGTGTGTGTGTGTGTGTGTGTGTGTGTGTGTGTGTGTGTGTGTGTGTGTGTGTGTGTGTGTGTGTGTGTGTGTGCGTGCGTGCGTAAGTGCGTGCGTAAGTGCGTGCGTAAGTGCGTGCGTGCGTGCGTGCTGCATGTTTGTGAGTGAGAGAGAACATTTGGTACAACATGAAGGGATTGGAAGGGTGGGAGTTCAACGATGAGTGTGCTTGCACTGAGCCTTGACTGTGTTTATGAGCGTGAAACTGGCCGCGTGCAATAGAGCAGCAGCCTGGTTTATCCATCTGCACTTCACCCACACGGTCAGCAGAGAGCGGTTGAGTTAATGGGATTGAGGGCCGCTTTGTCTCATGAGAGCATGGTTTTCAGACGGAGAATATGGCACTTTAAGACAGGGGAGACGCCGATTAGGTTGACACAAAAACATGCGGCCTGGTCGTAGATGCAACAACCTGAGAGAGTTTGTGAGACATGAGAACTGCGGTGGGGGCCGGAGGTGCCGTGCCAGAAGACAAACTAAAAGCGGAACATGCACTTCTCTCTCGCCCTCAGCCTGGGGATCTCAGTACTCAGCTGCACCACGTCTTGTTATGAGTCTGTCTAACCACTTCCTCATGCTGCTGGCAGAGAGGTCAGGGTTCACTCAGCTCCTCTGACAGGCTGCAATAACAAGAAGGCTGCAAACGAGAACTCTCTTTCATTTTCTCCTTTCAGCCACTAACTCTTTTATTCTACCCATAACCCTCCTTCCTCTATGGATTCGACACAGAGGTGGCAAGCAAATGAAGGTCAAAAACAACAAAATAAATGTTAAATGAACCTAAAAGTAACAGATTTTGAAACAGCAGTCATACAAGAAGCAGGATATGTTGCAAAAAAAATGATGAAATGCTATTAGTTAATGACAAAAACGACAATGGCAACCCTGATGGATGCGGGTTCCCCTGATCTAAAACCCCTCACATTGAAACACCATCTTCTCTGAGGTGTCAGTCCACTCACACTGTTGCTGTAAAAAGGGATCTCAGCTACATGAGGCACTGAACCGATGTGAGCATGCTGCCCTCTGCTGGTTAAAACTGATGTTGCAGCTCTACTGAACACCACAGTGCATACGCATAAACTCAACCAAACATAACAATACTGCATGTATGTTTTATATATTTTGTATGTTTATTTTATTAAAATTTTAATTGTTTCCTTCGCTATCTCGTTTAATTTAATTTCAAACCTTTATTTAATCAGATTGGTCCCATTGAGATCATAAATCTCTTTTTCAAGGCAGACCTGCAGCATAGTTCCACATGAAACGTAAAACAATAAAGGACATGAATTGCACTGTTGGTGTCCTTGTTATTTTTCTCTCGATAAAGCTTTATTTTATCTGCCATGTCATAAGTGTGTGTGTGTGTGTGTGTGTGTGTGTGTGTGTGTGTGTGTGTGTGTGTGTGTGTGTGTGTGTGTGTGTGTGTGTGTGTGGTATATACAATAAATATGTAACTTTTAGTACATGGTTCATTTAACATGGACATCCAATACTGGAGTTGAAAGTTGACATTTGTATTCAAGAGGGCATTTACAAAACCTAATAACTTTGGTGAAGGTATCATATATATTTTGCTCATTGCACCAGTTTGGACTTAACCTTTTTAAAGCTGTTTACAGTTTTCCCTTCAATTGGAGTTGATTTAGACAGTTTTAGGTTGAAGATCTGATGAAGCCCAAAGTATTTCTTTATTTTATCTGCAAGGTCCATACTTTGAACTTTTTCTATGCCTTTACTTTATCTCACTGTTCTCTTTATTAACATATACATTTGTGTGTCTCTATTTGAATTTGAATTAACAATGGTCTATCTGAGCTTGTTGTAAAAATGTGTTGAGTAGACACATTGCAGAGAGTTTGCGATTGTTCCCGCCACTACTTGTGCTGGTAATAGGGTTGAATCATTCTCTCTCTGTTGACCCTCACATTGTGTCCACGAGTGTATTCAGAAAATATTTAACCCACTATTTCAATATATTGTTGCACTGAACGGATACAATTACAACTCAAAACAGGTCAAAGTTCACACTGACAGCAATACACCCACGAGTACAAAACAATAATGCCTCCCACATGTGTCCGAGGGCCACGCTGCAAACACCCCCGTCTGTAACACATTAGAGTGTATGTTCCTATAAATCACCGGCAAACTGTGTGAAAGCACTTGTGGTCGAGAGGAACAATATGGAGAAAATATAGACAGTGTGCTGGTGCAGCTTTTTTTTACTTGCTGTTTGAAGTTGTTTCCAGTTTGTTTGTATAAACTTTAACGATTAGGTGTACCAAACCTTTTTATCATCGATTTATTTTAATACCGTATTTAAAATATGAAACATATGATATTACAACCACCCTTCAGGATATTCTCCACCAAATCAAATCCAAATCCATCAGTGAGTGTGTTTAAATTGACCTGAGGTTTATCCTGGTTTTGATCAAATAGGGATATGTTTTTAAATGGATTAACAGGATGCTGATACCCATGTAAGCTGTGATTGATAACAAATGCTTGACCTCTATTTTTTAATACCAAGCAAAAAACTTTGTTCCACCTCACATTTCAAAACACAGAACATTCAAAACCTCTAAAAATAGGTAACCCTAACTTATTCAAATTGAATTGGGGGTTAACCTTTATACTTCAATTCCCACTTACCTAAAAAAACAACAACAATGCGAGAGTCAACCTCCTCCTCACCTTGACAAAACACTGTCTCAAATTATAGACAGTAATTGGGCTGTTGGGCTGTTATAACCCATCAGATTCATAAGGGGAATATTAAACAACTATTAATAACTACAATTGTCATGCTCATCTTGAGCAGAACTCACATTAAGCAGACAGTGACGATCAAGTAAAATGGACAGCGACAACAAAAAGCAGATGCAGTGTGGTGAAGAAAGACTGCTGGAAGTAGTTTTATCACTCCAGCACAGGACCAGATGTTTACATTTGATCTTCCTGCAATTCACAATCCCAGGGGGAGCGTGTTGGTATTAATAGGTTCGAGAGGTTCGAGAGGTTTGTGTGTGTGTGTGTGTGTGTGTGTGTGTGTGTGTGTGTGTGTGTGTGTGTGTGTGTGTGTGTGTGTGTGTGTGTGTGTGTGATATAAGTGGGTCAGAGATGGGGTTCCAGGGAAGCTGTGATAGGTGAGCAGGCGAGCTTGGAGGTGTGTTTGCACATTTCTGGGGAAGGTGTCCATCTGAATGTCTTTGACCTCTCAGGTTGAATTCAATATTTGTTGTGTGGATGATTCATTAACATTTCCCTTTGGTCTCGCCAAGGGAACAGTAAATTGGCCAGGGGAAAGCTCTCTCTGAAGTGAGGCCATGAAAGTCAGATCTGTGAGATGCCTGCCTGCTAACACACACACCTTGCATGAATGTACTCTCTCACACACACACACACACACACACACACACACACACACACACACACACACACACACACACACACACACACACACACACACACACACACACACACACACACACACACACCTCTCTGCAGCTCATCAAAGCCAACTAACCCTGATCAGGTGAACAGGAGCACTTCCCATGAGATTACAAACTGGAATGCAGGAAACATCCAATCAGTGTGAATTTGCATCAAAGACACACGAGTCATCGCCCAACAACGCTGAGATCACAGCAAACGCTTCGACGCGCTGACATTCTGAAGACAGCACGCTGTATTCAAACTTGTGTTGAATGCAATTAAATGATGTTACACAGTGGGGGTGGACGTAATAAGGGGAGAGTGACGAGGTTTGTCTTTTTCAGAGTCTGTGATTAAAGGAGAATGCTATTCACTGTTTAGAGAACATCACAACAAACAATTAGGATTTCATCATTTATTTATCTTGTAGTTTTTTTCCAGGCAGTAAACTGAATCTCCTATATTTGGTCCACCTGTCGCATTATCGCCAGGAAACACTTTTAAGCAGCACAAATCCAGACTCTATTACATCTATTATATTTTCATGCAACCTGATCAAGCCAAATCAGAAATTGGCTTGATATGGACCTTTACACAAGATGATATCAGAATCAGAATCGGTTTTTAGTAGTTAAGTTAAGTTAAGTAGTTAAGTAGGTTAACACATAAGAGGAATTTGCTTTGGTATATGTGGTGCATACAAAGACATAGAAAGAAGCAAAACAAAATAAAAATAGGACTGTTATGACAGCTATTTTAAAAAACTATTTTGAGACTATTCTAACAAATTAACAATATTTTCATATGACATATACTATATAAAGTGGAGAGCTGTGCTGATTTAAAAGAGGTAGTGTGGAGAAGAAATGTGCAACATATGCAGGATTTAACATTTGAAAAAGAACATGATATTGTTTAATTCACTTTTATTTGGCAAAAGTTACCCTTTTTTCATTCAGTTGAAGCATTGTTGACTAAAGCATTATTGACTTAAGATTACCAAATGTGGAAAAAAGGAAGGAATGAACACAGATGTTTTACAGCCTGTTTACATGTTGTGAGCTCCTGCCCAAAGGAAAGTTTCCTTTTATGTGTCTAATGAGATGGTGTGACATGTTTAAGTTGTTCAGCTTTAAAGCCCCGGCTCCATCCTATAAAGTTGATTTGAAGCCACACGGAATTAATATCTAGGATCCAACATGACGATAACTCAGCAAGCGAACCCACGGCCCAGACCTGGGAGAGACTTTGAGTGTTTGACCTTTTGACCTCCAGGCTACCGAAATCCCAGCTCTGGTCTGCTGAGGAAATGAACCCCTGAACCACTATATCATCATCATCATGCTACTACAAAGCAGCACTAAAAGCTAATTCATGTTGGGCAAGAGGCTGCAAATTAGGCAAGAGTTAGACACTTTAAATTAGTCTGTTACTCAGATCAAGAACTTCTGTCATGTTTGTGAAATGTACTAACACAAATCATCCGTCCAATTATCCAGTGATACATGACCGTGTTATTTCCTGTGTGCTTTTTTTTTTAAAAACAAAAAATAGATAACCTTTTTTCAAGCGCCTACTCATTACACAGATGTTTGCTGCATATATTAAAGTATGATACACTTTGAGATATGCCTTATTGCTTACTTTCCGAAAGTTAGATGAGAAAATGTATCCCACACTTATGTCTGTGCATTTAAAATGCAGCTGAAGCCAGGAGGTTAGTCGCTTAGCCTTGCATACGCATCACTGCTCCCAGCTGTTGTTTGCCAAGAAACAGCACATAACCGAACAACATGATGTTTTTAGGTAGATTGTATTATGCTAACCAATGGCTGTAGCTTCACATTTACCCTCCACACATGAGTATAAACAATCTGCTTATCCGTCTCGCTGTTTTTTTGCCAAATAGGTTTGCATGTACAGTGAATTTCCTTTTGTGTAAAATAAATAATTATGTACTCCATGGTGATTTCTGATGAAAAGTCATGTGTGTTGTCCGCAGCTCGTCCCTTAGATAGTCCCTTGATCCTCCTTAGCAATGGTCATGTTCTCCCTGGCAACGGAATAGAGTATTCAATAATCATAAATATAAATACAGAATAAAAAATAAGTTTAAAACTTTATTATTTTAAGCACCTTCTTTCGTGAACTATGTGACATGCAACACACATTGTGATCTTTTCACTAATTAAAATGTACTGACTGACTGCAGGTGATTAGCTTAGCTTAGCATGCAGACTGAAAACGTGAAACAACGCCTATTTAATCTCTTGTTTGTTTAATTCATACACAAACATAAATATGGTTTACAGTGAGATACATATTTCTAAACATTCAGTTTAATGGTGGGTTTAAGTGCCAAAAGGTTTTTAAACTTATAAGTTCAAATATTTCTCCCAAATAGAGCCTCAAAGAGCCTAAATATCCAGACCACTCAATTCTCCATCTCCATATTAATCCTGAGTAACATGTACCAGTTAGTGTTTCCTGTATCACTGAGCCACCCTTTGTGTCAGCGGTCTGTTTCGGCTGAACTGACTGCCTAGCCAGCGTGCCATCCCAAGATACCACAACTTAAAACCGCGCAGCAACCAAACGCCAACATAAAATCAGCGTCAGGCCTCCAGACCCATAGTTTTTCATCCAGTCCTCATCATGGAATCAAGCAGGCCTTTTCCAACCGCACTAACAAGCTCAAGCTAACACCCCCAGGCATGGCCCGACGTCTTTAAGATGATTGAAGCAGCCAGAAGCGGCCTCAGCCATGTTTCCAAGCACCAAGCAACCCCAAAAGCCTTATCCTATTAAACCACATACACCGTCTCATGTGTTGCGCCACAAACAGACATGCAAAACTGGGCCGATTTTCCGTTTGAGAGCGAGAGGATTGTTGTGAAAGAAGCGGTGGGCAGGATGACAGTCAGAGATGTGGCGGTTTGGGCTCCATCTGTTTCTCGCTAAGTCAATGAAGGGAGGAAGAAAAAGCTGAGCAGATACACTAAGCATTAGCGGTTAACCAACTACTAATGAGGGGAAAAAGAAAAACATTGAACTCAGATGAAACCATTTAGCATACAGCGGTGAACAGTATCCTAACTGGGTTTCAGGGAAAGAGAACACTCACGTAAGTCCATGTGCAAAAAGCAGACGGGTATAAAGAAGTTGAGGTTGGGCCTGTTTCTAATTGATGTGTGCGTGTGCCTTTAACACCATCCTCAGAGTATATGCGTGTATCCCGTACATGTACTTCCACACCTTTGATACAGCAAATGTCCGGGGCACTGGGCTCTGGTGTAGTCTTGGCATGTAAAGCTTGATCCTCGTGCCAGGGTTTGAGGCTTGAGGCTTTTTCATTCCTCTGATCGCCTCTTTCCCCCCTCATCTACCCCCACCACCTCCAAGCTCTGGAATAAATCCTGGGAAATGAGAGGGCCTCCTGCCCCTTCGCTGCTACTCATTCCCAGGTGTGCAAATCCCAGTTCAACCCAGGATCAGACAGTGACACAGCCAAAATGTTAGACAGAGGAATAATAAATGACGGCGGATAAAGAGCAGGACGTGAGGTGAGGAGCGAGAGAAAGGTGAGAAGTGTGGAAAGAAAAAGAAACAAGATGAAACAAAAGAAAGAGATGGAGCAGAAGGAGCTTACTTTTGGGAATGTGAGCCATGCTGAAACCATTCAACTCAAATCAGCACCATGTGTCCTCCAGAGCCTTATTATCCCATAAATGAACTTTATTGAGGCAACAAAGTGCTTTGGAGCTCTGCAAAAACATTAAAGGGGCCTTGCCTGTCTCGGCCTGGAGCCAAGAGAAGTCCGATTCCTTAGGGGACTAATGAAAAAAAGAGAGGGGCCCCTGGCCTCGTGTTCGCTGCCCCCAGTGCAGCCTCAACGGCACTGCCTGAGTTATTGCCTATTAGTGACAGAGAAATAGTTAGCAATTACACCAGGGAGACAAATATGGCGCAGACCTCTCGATTGAACTGACCTGTGGAATTAACCAGGAAGGAAGGATGACAGACAGAAAGGTGAAACAGCAGAAAGGAAGCAGTGGGAGAGGAGGGAAACACAAATAGAAGATAGGACAAGCCTCGTTATACTGGGAACCTTTTGGACTGGCTTATGTTCGGGGGAATTTGAAGTGCAATTTCCTGTGGTGCTCACAAGTGCATTCTCCTAAATGAAATGGGTAAATTGACACAAAACGCATACAATTTCAAATGTTGGAGGTTTACAACGACTCAAGGCATGTAGAAATTCCTATTTTGCATCTGTGTTGAAAAAAATAAATGTTGTCCGTCGTCCATAGTTTGGCTGGATATAGATAACGCAATAATATCATTAGTGAGAATTATTCAGCCATGTTAATCATTTACTGAATATCTGATATTGTAAAGGCCCTTATTTCAATATAAAAGTCGTAGTGCTATGATGAAACATCATCATCTTCATCATCATCAATAGTGTGCTGGGTGCACTTTACTGATTTTACACATCAGACTCTGTTTACAGGTGTTGAGGAGCACTACTGAAAACGTTTTATGAAGGCTTTTGTCCAGAGGGAGGTGCAGAATTGAAATATAGTTTTAAGAAAGGAAACTGTGGCTGAGGCTGAAGAAGTTTAAGAATGAAAAAAAGAAATCTGTTAGTGTAGAGTTTGAAAAAGTTAGTTTAACAGACCTCATCTCTGCTTGAAAGCTATTTCATGTGTTAGGTATTCAAAACAAAAGTGATCACATTTCCTGTAAAACACAAAAAGGCCCCTCAGTTTCTGTGATACACAGTGTGAGGGGATTTCTCCAGGGAGAGGTGGCCGACTGCTGTGTGAGATAACAAACGTTCGTGACAGCTCGTGGGACAGGAAGCAAACATGTGAGCGTGTATCTGATGTCTATTAACCGCCCGCCTGCCTCCTCAGCCAGCTCACCACTCCAGAGGCATGCGGTGTACGGCCGGGGCTTACTCCAACATAAATAAAGTCTCTGATCCTTCTCTGGATGAAGAATCTTTTATAAAAACGGGATCCTTTGCGGTCGGTGAAGGGGCAACAGTGGTAAACCAAAGGGCCGCAAGTGGATGTATGGGACTGATTAGGAGCCTGGAAATGAGATTAAAGAGAGATCTAGCAACAGATTGAATTGTATTTGCCATAATTGCTGAGAACAGCTTATTCAGTGCAGACCGCAGAAAAGAGAATCATAAAACCAAGGAAGGAGGAGGGAGGAGGGAGGAGATGAGGGAGGGCTGCCACTTGAAACCAACAAGCTTTTCTGAAGAAATCAAACCCAGGACAAGTCTTGTATCAATTAGAGTGTGCGCATGTTGTGTTTGTGTGAACAGAGGATTGTAAAAGGGATAAAGTTCTCCTTTGGGCTTAATTAGTAACCTTGATTATTTTCAGGCCAATTTAACCACACAGTGCTTTCTTTGAATGGAAAATCCCCCTGTGCCGACTGTGTATGCAGAGAATGTATCTGAAATGAGATAACTGAAATAGGCCTGACCTCAGTTCTCATCATCCCATTGGAAAGAGCTTTAATGAAAAATAAATCTTGTGATGAGAAAAAAAGAGAAATCAATAGAGGCTCAAAGATAAAAGTGAGCGCTGTGTGCCAGAGAGCTACTCGCTCTCATTCCTGGGTTGATTGTACTCAGAGTGAAACCACATGAACCGAGCGCTTCTCACAAGGGGAGAAAAGGCGTGTGGAGCTAACCGCAAACATTTACTGTACCGCTTAAAGCCCCTGAACACTTGGTATTTCTCTGTCACATCAAATATTCATAACACGGAACATTCAATATTCAATGAGCATCAAGTGCAGAAAAACTAACCCCACACAATGCTCCATCAGGTTGAGTGGGTGATCAGATTTGATTGACAGTCCGGAAAACAAATGCTCTACTTGGCACTAAACACAAAAATCAACTGAGGCTGATTGAGAGGTCAGATTTACATGTATATGTACATTTTACACTTATATTCAATTTCATATTTGATATTCCATTCCTTACTCACTTAATGTGTGTATATATACAGTATATATATATAATATCCTGCTTTATATTTTGTTACTGTACATTTGTATCTCAACATGTATATTTTTCTACTTTTTTTAATGCTATTTTATTTCTTTTTGAGATGTTTACATTTTGGATTGTTTATTTCTAGTCTTTGAATTTCTCTAATGTACAATGCCTTGTCTTTTTATGCTGCTGCAATGCAAGCATTCCCCAAATTGAGATCAATAAAATACTTATTATCTTATCTTATCTTACATCAGGTATTTTCGTCGGTGTAGAAAAAAGTGTAGGACCAATTGATGATTTAACCAGATGGTGGTGCTTAAAATGAAAAGCCACTGAAGGCATTAAAATGCGCTGTGTGGGAACCATGAAGGTCTGTACTAAATGTGCCACCCCATAAAATAGAAATTGATCTTATTGAAAGCAGTAAGTAAAACATTTGCCTGTTGGTGGCACTAGGGATCAGGAAGTCACCAGAGTCAGAAGGATTCATCCTTTGGGGAGCATGAATATACGTGCAAACATTCATGGCAATTCATCAAACATTTGTCGAGGTATTTCCGTCTGGACTCAAAAATGCTTGAAGTTCTTTAATGACAAAACACACTGAACAAAAAAGTAGTTTCTATGTTAGGCACTTTTATTGATTTTGTATTACTGATTCACAAACAAAAGAATTATTGTCAACCTATTAAAACAGATTGGAGTACAGTGTATTTATTCAGAGATTTACATTGATTGAATTTAAATAGACTATGTTAACAGTAGAGGGAATACAGTAAGTGTTAATCCTATCATCTGCATAACAAAATGCAAAAGGTATTTTCTAAACTATCTGTTGGTTTAAACAGAGTTTGGCCAAAATATAAAAAAGAGAGCGAGAATTATTAGTTGGTAGTGTTTTAACCGGGAGGTAAAGACAGGAGTGCTTACAAAAACTAACCGTTAAGGTGTTTGTCTATCCACATAAATAAAGGGAACTCGTCGTTCTACTTCCAGACCTGCTGAATAACAGAATTGTCACACTGTAGTACAGTAATTAGAGTAGTACAAAGCTATGAAAAATATATCAGTGTAAAGGCATAAGAGACTCGCTCAACAATCACAACACCACTACACGACACCATCAAGATTCACACAGAGCTGCTCAGGGGTACGCAGAGTTGCTCTAGACGAGTTCACCGCTTCAGAAATCACAATTTTTATCAAGCCGCGACATTTGCTGTCTTTGGAAAGTAGTTTTGTGTACAATCAATAATGCAAATCAACAGCTATTAGTCATTTTAACTCTGAAAATGTAGAGTACCAATTCACAGTTCAAATTCTATTCTGACATTTCCCAATGTAATGCAGATATCACAGCATCCAACAACAACAGCTGCCTACCCCTAGGCCACACTGACTATTACAATTTCTATCAACTTGGCCTGCCAAGTCTCTCCACTAGAGGACACTCTGGTTCCAACAAAAGGACGACGTGCCACTGCAAACGGTAGGACACAGCAAGAGATCTCCTCTCTATGAGTCAAATCCAGCACAAAGCATGTCCAGACTGAATAAAGCAGACTGTATGCGTGACATGACTCCCAAATCTGTCACATAACTATATCTGCCATTAAATAAAATGGCGAGTAGTTTTAGATTAAGGTCTTTGGATTTTTTCTGAAAATGTGTCTGCTAGTTTGGACCTGGTGGAGATGATAACCACCAACAATATGAACAAAGAAAGAAGCAAAGGTCGCAAGAACAAGCTGACATGAACAAGGTCAAAGGCACAATGAGTAGGTTTTAGAAGAAACTATGTATAGAAATAGAAATCCCTTTCGATATTTGTATAATATTTGTGGCATGTCTGTAACTGCAGACACTGCAGCCCTCTGCCTGTATATCAATCTCTATAAAAAACAAATTGATAAAAGTGCAAGATCGTAAGCACTGGCTAAAGAGAAAGCTACAAGAATGGTGGACACGGCACCAAAAACAACAAGAAATATAGCAAGGTGAGATGTCAAGCAGACAAAGCTTGTTTCAAAACTGCTGATGTTCATTTAGTTGTGTTTACCATTGGCAACTAACACAACTACTCATTGTGCCTTTAAAGAATAGGTTTACATTGTTTCAAGTCTGCCTTTAACAGTTATTTGTTTCTTCCTCTCTACAACAGGTATACAGGGGTCACCTGATACTGCTGTTTGAATGTAAGACAGACATTCCACTCTGTGAAGTCAAATCAAGTAGCTACCTTCTAAAAAAACAGATGTTTTTGCGAAATGTACTCGTTTTGTTGCGATGTCCCTACAGTTCAGCAAGGAAACACAACAAGGAATTTGTTCACTACTTTTTAGTGTCCTTACGAACAGAAAGAACAATTATAGCAAGCAACATATATGTCAGTGTTCAGACTTGAAACCCTGTGAAGCTACCCTGAAGATGTTAGCAAACAGAAAGAAGAAAACACAGATGCACCGTATGAGAGCTGACTGTCCGGAGGGAATGTGAAAAGTGGTCTTTGAGATCGTGTCCATTTTACATTTCAGGGTAATCTAAGAATGGGACCTACATTTGAACTAACGCTGCATAGCACTGAATATGAAGCTTGATATAAATGCATAGGTGTGTATTATAATTTATCATAGATCTGAAAGAATTGTATGAAATCTCATTTTCACATACTGTAATGATCAATACGAGTAATTGAAATTGAAATTGATCAAATCCTTTTTTTTGCTTAGTTTTCTGAGTTTCTACTGGAGATCAACCTCTGTATCTACACCGGTATCTAAAATCTACAGTTATTCATTTTTACCCTAAAAATGGAGGTTTGGGAACCAAAGAGGGGATACCACAAAAAATTGCCTGTTTGGAGAAATTGTGCCGGATGACAAACACATAGTCGCATACACACACACGCACACACACACACACACACACACTGGGCACCCACAGGGGCCACAGCAGGGGGCTCAGCAGAGGAAGATGATGGGAGAATGATGGTTTTGAGTCCAAAGGCAGCGTTTTGTTTCGTCGGAGGAAGCTTTAACACACAAACTCCTGTCTCATGCGGATGATCTGTAGTAAGGCGGCTTGGACGTCTTCATCCATGTGGCCCTGCGTGGAAAAAAGAGCCAGAAAAGAGCTTCAGCTGATCAATCTGCACGGATATTTCCCTCTGTAAGCTCTGTTGTCAATTACGCTTCAGCTCCTGAGAGACACGGTGAACTCACATTAACATTATGGAATAAATTGGGCCGAGTACATATTGTGTTGTGCAGCCTTTTTGAGGTTCCCTGTTTTGATGGACCATTAGCGTTGTTATTATTACATGTTCCCGAATCCATTTTCAAATGATCAGCAGGCTTTCACAACATTTCACTGAGTGTAAACAGATAAAGTACCCCCTGCTTTTGGATTTTGACGCTTCTCTAAAAGTTGGTTTTGACAAACACACAATCATGATTTAATAAAACTGGCAGGGTTTCAAATACATTTCTTTCGGTTTGTCACACAAGCCTTTAATGATCTGTTTCTCCTCAATAATGATGACTGCATGCTAACTACAGTCATGCAGATGCTGTTGTGGCAGCTCCCAATTACTTTCTGTTTCCATAAGGATGTTAGAAATGTATGACTACGAGTAACATCATAATAACATCTGTGAGTGAAGGGAGGTTTGCTTCATTAAATCAGAAAAGGGTTGCAGGGAATGGCCATGGATCTACACAGTGCGGGTTACAGCTAAATGTATGATTCTACCTTCTATGAAATCAAGAGCGTTTTTAATTAAAATCATTAATCTCCTCATTTTCTGTTCACAATTAAATGTGCCCTTCAATAAAGACGGTGAGATGAACTTACCTGTGCTGCACTGAGAAGATGCGTCCTGTAAATGGAAACCACCTCCCTGTGTTGCCTCTCAGCATCCTAATGGAGCAGAGGAGGAAGAGAAGAAGACAACACAGTGCTTATTGTTAGCAACAAATGCACAGTGGTGCTAATACTGACCTGGTGCAGTCACTGAATTTCACATTATTATATATGATACACCCAACTGTTAGGATAAGAACTGCCATTTTTATTTAGTCATGATGTTTGCTGGGAAAAAAATCAACAACAGTAACTGAGATGTTGACTTCTTATTTCCCCTGTATTTATCAACTAAAGGGGATATACATGGTGCGATCACTATTAGTCACTTAGTATGTCTATGCTCCTGTAGTATTTTGGCCCTTTATGAGAACATTTTTATCATCCAGAATATTTTACATTATTTATATTTGACATACTATTTTTCATTTAAATATTATTTGTAATTGTTAATTCTCTATTGCATTTTCAGCATTTTAATAAAAAAAACAAAAACTGCTTCTGTAACAAAAGAGTTTCCCAAATGTGGATCTATCAAGTAGAATATAATAGAATTCTTTATTGTCATTATATAGGTACAATGCAAAATAAACTGATATCTATCTATCTACTTATGGTTGTTTTTAAAACAAGGTCCCTACCTTTCTTAAACAGCACATTTACTAAATGTCTGGGCCCAATTCACTTATTACTCATGGTTTGAAGTAGATAACACAAGGAGAGTTGCTGTGCAGTTTATCCAATGAAACAAAAAGGAGGATATCAATGATAACATGATTTCCATATGTCCACTCACAGCCAGCTGTTGCTGCAGGTTCTTGATCTGGGCGTGGAGTGTGTCGATGTGCTGCGTCTGCCTCTTGTTGGGCGCGTTGCTTGTGATTGCCAGCTGGGACAGACCGTTCAGCGCCTGCTTCAACCGCTCAACATCTGTCAGCAACTCTGTGATCTGACACACAAATATTACAACATTACTTTATGAACCCTTAACAAAACTGAAAGAAGAGTTATATGCCTGGAAAAAGAAACAGATTTTCTTTCAAAGAAACCTGTTTTCTATCTACAGTATAGTACATTAAACGTGTTAAACACACATAATGCCAGCAAAAAAAGTATAACAAAAATAAAACTATGACAGGTGTTTACTACCTTCCTGTCTTTGGCTTCAGTCTGCTGCGCTGACGTCTGAATCCTCTTCTTTAGATCACAGATGGTGCCGAGCGACTCCTCGTATCGTTCCTTCAGCTCCCTCACTTCCCTCTCGATGGCGCGTCCCTTCTCCGTGACCTCCTCCATCTCTGTGCGGGCCCTGCCCTCCCCCTCCCTGGCGTGCTGGGCCTCCCTGCGCGCCTCGTCTCCCCCCTCTGTGGAGCTCAGTAGTTTGCTGCTCAGGGCGTTGGCCTGCTCCTCCAGCTGCTGCTTCTCCTTCTTCAGCTGCTTTATTTGGTCTTCTTTGTAGCGGTGATTCTCCAGAGCCTGTGTGGCCTGCAGGAGCTCAGATTGCAGGGCGGACACATCTTCGGCTCTCTGGGCGTTGTTCTCCTCCTCTTCACGGAGAGCCAATCGAAGCTGGGTGACCTCGGCCTGCAGGGCTTCCTGGGCCTCGGCTTGATGATGCAGCAGGGACGCTTGATCCCCGCGGCGTTCCTGAACCTCTCTCTGCAAGGCGCCCACCCTCTGGGCCTCCTCCTGCTGAGCCTCTCTGGCTTTCTTACAGTCGGCCTGCGCGTGCTGCATGGCGTCATGGAGGGCTTTAAGCTCCGTGTCGTATGTTGCTATCCGAGTTAACTCTGCTTTCAGACGCTCCTGGAGGTTCTGGATCTGAGCCTTGCTCAGGGCCTTCTGCTCTTGAAGATCAGCCTTCTGAAGCGTTGCCTCCTTGTGCTGCTGCTCCAAGCTGGCCAACTTCTGAGTTAATTCCTCAATGTGACCCTTGAACTCTTTCTCCACATTCTTGTGCTTTTCACTGGCAGAGTCTAGTCTCTGTTGGACAGATTCACTCTCAACCTTTAGTTTGTCTTTCTCCTGCTGGTTGCCCTCATTGACAGACCTCTCCTTGTTATACTTCTCTTCTATTTCCAACAGCTTTACTGTCAACTCCTTCACCTTGGCACTGTGAGAGTGCTCCTTCTCCTCCGCCGCCGTCAGTGGGATGAACTTTGACAGAATAGCCTCCTGAATGGTATCGAGTTCTTTCTTCTGCGCCTCCAGTTCTTGGGTGAGCTTGATGGTTTCCTCCTGAGCGGACACATACCTCCCTGACACTTCGTTAGCTTTGTTCTCTGCCTCCACAATTGCAGCATTCAGCTGGTCTGCGATAGCTTTGTGCTCTTTTACACTTATATATTCTTTTTTCATCTCCAACAGGGCTTTGTCCAACTTTTCTTTCGACTTATCGTTTCCTTCTTTCATATTCTTTAATTCTTCTGCACTTTCTTTTCCCTTGGTCTCCAACTTCAATATCTCAGCTTTGGCTCTCTCCAAGGTGGAGCTCAACTCCATCTTCACTTGCTCGTGCTGCTGCCTGGGAACGTACTCTCCCTCCAAGCTCTGTTTCAGAGTCTGGCTCTGCGTGCTCAGCTGCACACACTCTTTATCTCTGTCTTCACATCTGCTCTGCAAAGCTTCAAGTTTCTTCATCATGTCGGCGTTCTGAGACCTCAGAGCGTCCATCTCACCTTGGTGTCTCTCGCTGGCGCTCTGCACACTGCTCACTGCTGTCTCCTGCAGCGCTATCCTCTCGCTCTGAAGCTGCTGGACTTGTGCCTCTGCTTTTCCGTAACGTTCGCTGGCTTCTACCAGTTTGTCCTCTAACTCCTCCAAAGCTGTCACCATGTTCCCCCGGGCTTCATCGTGCATCGTCATGGGTACGAAGTCGCTCTCCATCCTGCTGTTGAGCTCGTCAAGCTGCTCTCGTAGTATATCCCTCTCCTCCTCACTTTCCTCCACCTCCTGAATGAGAGACTGGCTCTTGGTAGTCACGTCCACCAGTTTCCTTTTCAGAGAAGCATTCTGCTCTTCGAGAGCCTTCAGGATCCTCTTCTGTTCCTCAGCAGCCCCCGCTCCTCCCTGGGATGAGGGACTGTCCAGCTTTCGGTGAAGCTCTGCCACTTCCTCCAGCACGCGATCGTAGTCCTCCCTCAGCTCGGCGATCTGCCGTTCCTTCTCGTCGACTGCGTTGCTCAGCAGGTTCTTCATGTTGTCAAACTTCTCAGCTGGTACCGTGTGGCCCTGTTTAGCCAGGGTGTCCTTCAAATTGGTTTCCATTTCTAAAAAGGCTTCTGCTAGTTCATCTCTTTCTGCAGTCAGCGCCTGCAGATCTTGGTTCAGACTTTCTGCCTCTGTTGCCAGCTGGTTCTCGCTGCTCTTGTACTCCTCCAAGGCCTTCTCGCTCTGTTTCAGGCGATTACGAATGCGACCCACTTCGGCGGAAGCTCCTTCATACTTGGCCTTGATGTCCTGGAGCTGGGCGCGCAACTCTTCGGCCCCCTGGCCCCCCAGGTGTTCCTTAACAGCGACTACATGGGCCTGCAGCTGTTTGACCTTACACTCAGAGTCCAGCATCCTCTTCTGGACGTCGCCCAGGGCGTCCTCCAGCTCTTGGACCTGCTGGTCGGCCTGTTTCTGGATGGTGTCTCGGCTCTGGACCAGCTCCTGGCACTCTCGGTTTTTACGGTTCAGGGCGGATTGAAGCCGTGCCGCATCTTCATCCGAAGCATGCTGTCTCTTCTTGACCTCATCAAGTTCTTGCAGGAGTGCGTCCAGTTCCCCAGAGACTGCCCAGCCCACAGTGGACGGACCCTTCTCTGAAGATCTGGAAAGCGAACGCGCCATGGGAGCATTCTTGAGCATCTGCAGAGAAAGATGAAATACATATTAAATCAGCATTAATAGTCATTTTTATTTAAGCCCCTTCATTCAAAAGTTAAAAAGGTTCCTCAGCTTTCTTTGCCTTCTTAGTTGTAATTCTCTAGGGCAATGAGGATCTGAACAATGTATAAGCAGTTTCATTTGTATGCAGGTCCTAACTCAACACTGCATTTTAAGCGTTTGAAAGCCATGTGGAACTGTTCCACAGATAAACACGTACCTGATCAGAATCCAGGCTTTGAGCTTTTTTCACCAAAATGTTTTCTTTACCTGAAAGACAACAGGGTACAACATTCAAACCTCCTCATACTCTGCAGCTGAACTTTGAAATAATCTTAACAAATGTTTCTCAATGCTTACCTTTGATGACAGACTGTCCAGAGTAATCTCCCTGTGAAACAAAACGATACACATACTCAATACAAGTGTTTGGGGCTTTTTAGAAGGATATTATTTTATAAGACTTTTTAGACTTACAAAATATTTTTTCTTTTCTTTTTAAAATCTACTGTCTAGTTCACTACAGTCATTATCCTTTTTAGAACCTAAACCAAACATACAGTGTGTTTTAAGTCTGAATAATAATTATATCATATTTTGATATATTGAGGAAAAGAAGGCTCAAAGTAGAACACATTTATAAATTCGCTGACCAAAGTACTCCGGAGCTGGACTTTGACCGTTTCTGGGCCTCGAGCCCCTTCCTCTCTTTCTTTGGTACCACGTAGCACTTTCAACATGTCCTTCTGATCCAAGAGGAAGGAAAAACAAAGCACATCAAGAAATGACTATATTGAATTATTGAGAGATGGCAAACACACAAAATGACGCTTAACGAAATAAGTAAAAAAGCTTAAAATTAACTTTTATTTACTTATCATTGTGTCATGTATCATTCATCAGTTCAGGAACAATTGATCTTATTCATGACATATAGAAGGGCATGCATCGGAATTATATGTATGCACAAAGATATGTGAGAGGTTCGTACGTTTTTGTGATTTTAAAGCTCTTTTGCCCTACTTCCAGACGAAAACATAATTTATTTATAGTTTGTTTTAGGAAGACTATTTTCTACTATCCTGAATGTGTGGACCTGGTAAGATGTTATTAAGTTAAGTAACAATCGAGTTGCATTCAAACTGTGACACCTCCCGTTTTCTTTCCTTCACTTCCAACAGCTCTGTGTTGATACAGCACCACTCACTTATGTTTAGGTCTCAGAGGTCATACGGTAACTTAACACTGTCTCCACACCACACTAATGACTGCTACGGCTGAATAATAATGACACGTTCAATACAATGTGTATCAAGGTTCTTTAAAACAAATGTAACCAAGGAAACAATAGGAGAACAAAACAATTGATAATGAGGCAAACCATGTCCAATAAATCATTTACTTCATACCTCTTTCTGAGTGTCTCCTACAGTGACCTTTTCCTGTAGATGAATACAAAAAGATTGTAAATACAGTCAATTGAGTAACCGACAATACTCCAATACAATAGAATGTTGTTAGATATTATTCTGGCAGCTATTACTGAGCAATCTATTATGCTCACTGAAAAAGAAACACATGAGATTAAAAACGTATGATGAGGAAAATAAATAAAGAGAGCACGACTATTTCTTAGCTTTTATATTGTTATATTTGATTATATCTCACTAGACCTTTAGTTTAGGACCCTCAGATCTACCCACCCACAGATATAAACAGTATTCAAATGAGAAACATGCATGTTTTTTCACCTGTGTGAGCTGTTGCTGCAGCATGTTGACCTTATCCAGCAGGGCTCTCTGATCCTGCTGGTATTTCCTGAGATTCTCCTGCAGGCCCTCGTTCTGCCTCTCCAAGTCCTGAACACACACACACACACACACACACACACACACACACACACACACACACACACACACACACACACACACACACACACACACACACA
>NW_011349526.1:273756-302719 GCF_000735185.1 Notothenia coriiceps | reverse complement strand
GTGCACTCCGCTCTGCATCGGCCAAACAGCTCGCTGCACCCGCACTGCGAGGGGGACCCAAGTTCCCATCAGCAAAAACTTGTGGGTTTGCTATCCTGGCTCCAAAATGGTGGAATGAGCTCCCCATTGAAACCAGGACAGCAGAAAGCTTACACATCTTCCGGCGTAGACTGAAAACTCATCTCTTTAGACTCCACTTCGAGCGATAGAATTATTAACAAATAATTACTAACAAAGAATTACTAACAAAGAATTACTAACAAAGTACTAACAAAGCACTTATATACTAACAAAGGACTGGCTTATCTAAAGCCAGTTGAGTAGCACTTGAAATGTTTGGCTCTATGAAACCTGATGTACTTATATGATTCTGTTTTCTTCAAGGTTGTATCTTCCTGGTCGAATGCACTTATTGTAAGTCGCTTTGGATAAAAGCATCAGCTAAATGCAATGTAATGTAATGTATTTGATTTTGACTGCCACATGGGGGCCATGGTAATAAACACACAACGAAACACAACATTGTGTGTCATTATAATCTTACAATGACACACAGTTGATAATTTAAACAGTTACAGAGTGACATAATAATTCCTCTTTTGGGACATCTGATCATTTTAAAGAAGAAACTTCAAGAAGTTTATTATAGGGACATTGTGATAAAGTTTGTGTGACTGAATGAGACTTAAATTAGATAAATGTATAATTTAATGAGAATTGTTTCTCAGCAATACAGAATACAATTTAAGGTAGATGTGTTAAAAGCAAGAAAGGCAGAATAGAGATAAAGATAGATAGATAAATAGAGATAAAGGGCTCAATAGGCAGTTTTTGGTGTATGAGAATTATAGTGCTTGTTACATTTTGGATTAATGAAACATGAATCTGTTCATACCGTTGCATCCCCAAACAGAGGAAGTTTATCGAATTTGTTGGCGAGAGTATAATCTTTGAAATGATTAGACCGAGAAGGCTGTTCAGTTATTTAGTCAAATGTAAAATTACTTTTACTTTGATCTGTTCGTCTGCGTTGGTGAACAAATTTGCATTTATAGGTTTTAATTAACACGTGCCTCTGATCATTATAGATTTCATATCGTGTTTTTTTTCCCATTTCACCCCCAAAACACTGAGATCACTATTTTATTTTCCTCACTGTGGATTTTTTATTTAAAATGCAAAATGGAGGGTCCTATCACCTAGCCTCTCCCACCCAGGCAGCCTATTGATTACCTGAAGCCAATCATTTGACAGCGGCGTATCCTTAGAGCAGCCGAGCACGGTTTTCTCTCTTATACTTTAATTAGCGATACAACCCGTCGGCACTAATCTATGCGCCCCTTCTCTGATATTCCTCAGATGTGCACCGCTTTGATTCCTCTGACCCAACAAGGTGGATTGGGATTGGTGTGCGCTGCAGGAATGCTAATATTTTCCTAGAGAGGGAGAGGCTGTCAGCCTGTTGGCAGATAAGAGGAGATCAAGCAAGAGTTTTCTTCTCTCCAAATTCACACCTGTACACATCATCCCTCTCAAATAGCTTCAGATCGATTGCTGATGAAGGATGAATGTAATACTCAAAGTGGCTGGTCATGAGGCGTCATGCAGAAGCAGATCCAAGCTCACGTCCTTGAAAGTCTTTCTGAAACAGAATGAGAGTGGAAAAGTGAAAAATGCCCTAAAAGTTGTCCTATTCAACAATATGGTGCATTGATTTAATTCTAAAAAACATCATGTGGTTTGCACATGCTAACAAAATAAAATGACTGACTTCTGGCTGATTATTCAGTTTCATATCTGTGCAGTACACCGCTCAGTGTACATTTGTTCATGTCTTTTTGTTGGGCGCTCCACCATAGTGATCAGAGGTTTTGTGTCTTGCTGAAAGATTATTTCTTAAGCTACCATTTTGAACCAAGAGTCCCCTGCCATAATGTTGCTGCCTCATTGAGAATCCTCCACAATCAACTGTAGAGTCAGTAGCTTGTGAATGAATCAGTCGCTGATGTACGACTAAAGCGAAGGTTAGGCTGCCCGGGCATCCTTTTGATGGGGCCAGACTTGTGTATCAGTCACAAGCCAGCACCACTACCGTGCACACTTCAAACAGGCTTAGTGCTAAGCCAATTAGCATGACTTTGCATGGTGTTGATCTGCCTGTGACATGGTTCAGACTTGGCTTAATTGCATATTGCTTCACTGGCTAATGCTAATTTAGTAGCCTCCTGGAAAGCTGAGCCCTGAAGTAACCAACAGGGTTAATATGTTGTTAGCATGCTTGCACCAGCAGATCTACTGCTCGCAGTGAGCCGCACGCAGTCAACCACCTTCGGGCTATGCAATGATTTTTGCTCAGAAAATGAATGTTTATCCGTCACTTTTACTGTACGGCTACGGTATGTGGTTAAATATTAATTACCTCAGTGATGATTGAAGTGGATCAAAAGTGATAAATGACTTTCAAGAATGTCGTCTTACTCAACAGGAATGGATTTAGTCAGTGTGAAATTGATTTGATTTTACACCTACTGTATGGGATACGCAGTCTGCCACCAACTTTCTGTAAGGAAATCAATACTTCAAAAAGTATCTGGGTAAAGACAGTGCTGTCTTTAAGACCTTCATAAGTATTTATTGCTAGTTTATGCTCCGTTCATCCTCCCCAACCCGTGATTTTAACTATAAGTCATTGCGTTAACACAAACATGTTTTAAAGTTATCAATTCATTAATTATCAATAAACAATTCATAATTTCTGTTACCCACATAAAAGTGCACTAATGTACTTTCCAAAAGATATTGAAGTGACTATTATTTTGTATATATTGATTGTTGTGTTTTTTTTTATCTTAAAGGGGACCTATCATGCAAAATGCACTTTGTGATGTCTTGTATACATGAATATNTTTTTATGACAGTAATTGGATTTAGCTTGGTTCAAATGTGTATGGTTTATATATGTGTGTGTGTGTGTGTGTGTGTGTGTGTGTGTGTGTGTGTGTGTGTGTTCAGGACTTGGAGAGGCACACACACACACACACACACACACACACACACACACACACACACACATATATAAACCATACACATTTGAACCAAGCTAAATCCAATTACTGTCATAAAAATAAGAAATCAATCACTTATTTATGGACATTGATGTCCTAATGACTCATTCTTACAAAATAAATGAGTAATTGTGATTAATAGGCTGGGAGGCTGAAGTTATACAGCACTTACATGTATGACCTGATCCCTTCGGTTAACCTCAGCTGCCTCTGATTTCTCCACTGAATGCTGAGGAGGAGACAGGATCTTTTTAACGACCATGTTTTAAAGATATAACATGACCATAGGCTATACACACCTTAGTAACAACTCTCACTTTAAATCACTAGATGGCAGTGATGCATACCTGAGCGGCAGTGAGCACATAACATGTTCACAAATTTGCCACAAAAAATATTATATAAAATGTGGAAAAAGTGGAAGAACATACAGAATCTCGAGGCGCCAGGAGTCTAAGCATTTGAATGCTGTCAAGAAAGAATTCTAAAGTGTTAATGTCAATAATGGCTTCTGGGTGCAAGCAACCCTGACCTTTGTCATCTTTAAACAAAAGAGATAATACAAGACGTCAGTTTATTGCTATTCCCATCATGCTTCATAGACATTATTTAAGTCCAATAGATTAGAATATGTAAAGCATAGAGAATAAAAGCTGATCTTTGATAAAGGTGAGGTTTGATGGATATGGTGCGTCAGTAAGGCTGCAGGTTTACCTGTCGCTTCCACTGTTCCATCTTTGCAGCCTCCTTATCTGGAGAAAGCAAGAAAACAGCAAGTTCAGACTTCCTCCTACGTTTTATCAAGATTGGACAAAAACAGGTATGTTTACAGAGCAGTGTGACAATAAGGAATGCACACAAGAAGGCAAAAAATGCATCAGAAAATATGGTCACAGGAAATGATTGTAAAGGTCAATCCTATGGCTCAAAATATTGTGAGATATTAAAACTGAAAAGTGTTGAAAACACCTAAAGACATAGAGACATGAAAATAAAAACCCATTCAGAATAATGCGACAATATTTAAAATCTGCAAAGACAATCATTCGAAATTTTACCTAAAAAGCTAAACATCCTCAAGGTATTAGCTGTTTTTGCATGCATGTATGATTGTTTCCACATCTTTCCACAAGTGTAATTTTAAGGCACAACACTGCAGATATTATGCTCTCCATCTAAAATCACCTTTCACTATAAACAGAAAATATATACAGATTATCTTTATTAAACAAATGGTGAGGTTAGTTTAAAAATTACGACTTCAGTGGATTTCAAAACAGCACTTCCTGGGCTACCTATCTACAGGCTACAATTTAAGAAGTTAACCTTCCTTTCTGCTGTACACGTCTGATCGTTTTCTGCTATAATCATGCAAATGGTTTCAAACAAACTGCTCCAATACTCTTTTATTTTCTGTCTGACTCTGACCTCTGGTGGATTTGTCCAGGTAACTTTTGACCATCGCAACAAGCTCCATGTTCTTGCTGATGCGAGCGTAGTGTAAAGCGTCGTGACCTAAGCTGTCGACTGCCTTCACGTCAGAGCCGCTCTTCAGCAACACCTCCACTGCATCCTTACAGCTGTACTCACAGCCCAGGATCAGCGCAGTCCTGAGGGGGTCAACAAACAGAGTTCATGAGGAAAAACATTCACAAACTAGCTATGGAACAAGTGTGTAGCAAAAACAACAATTCACCTTTTATTTTGTTTAAATTATTTAAAGCCGGGCCCTATTTTTCCTGTGTATGTCCCCACATGGAGTTGTCTTTCTAATTCATTTTTTAAGAACTGTTTTTGTGTTAAAAAAGCTGATGAGAAACAATACCATACACATTGTTGATGATACATTTAGGACATTCTCAGGCACTCATATGTTTTAAAATGTATGAAATCATGACACTACTCCAATCTATAGAAATGGCTCTAAATAGTGTGACTCTTTGTAAATGTTTGTATTGTTTGAAAGATTGTCACTGCAGGGAACTCTCCAGGAATGATTATTAAAATTGACATTTGCCAAGCCTTCAGAGACAAACACCACCATGGGGGGGGGGGGGGGCTTTCTTACTTGTTCTGTTTGTCGCGGGTGGTGAAGTCGGCCCCTCGCTCCAGCAGGAGATGACAGATACGTGGATGACACATCTGGGTTGCCAGTACCAGAGGTGTCCTTCCATCCTGGAGAAAAACAAAATACACACGCAGAAATGAACACATGTACACCCATCCACAAAATCACAGGTATGACAGTGCCATTCAAAAAATCTAATTGTAGAAAGGATCACAATAGAGAGTGCTCATTGGAGCTGACTGAATTCGTATTTAGTGAAAAGCTTTTTGTGCCTCTCTAACTGACCTTACATGAAAAGGTAAAAGCCTTTAAGGAGAAGATCAAGATCAATATTATTTTCTACAATGATAACTGAACAGGTAAATATCTTAGAAGAGGCCACAAAAACTGGGTGAAATGGAGTGTAAGAATAAATAAAATCAATTCTCACAAAATCAGTGGCATTCACAGAAGCGCCGCTGTCACAGAGTAGTTTCACACTGGAGGAGCAGCCAGCCATGACTGTGGGGGAAAAGAGTGAAAACGACTGCAATCACATTTATCGCTGAAATATACATCCATCTATCAGGTCGAGCCACAGCATGGACCAGGTTTATATGCTGAAAATGTGAAAAGCACCACAAGCACATTTTCACAATATTATACCAGAACCTTTTGTGTAAGTTGGCAGATATTATCATCCATGTGAGCATGACATCCTCTCTGCTAAGGGACTGAAAATATAGTTGAAGAGCTGTCTGGGTTTTCAATGATTTTAAATATTCATTACTAAGGTAAGTCAAAAATAGGGTAAAGTAGTTAATGAGGTCAACATAGGCAGCGACAGGGAGGCGGACGAGGCTGCTTTAGCTACCATTAGTGAGCCATAGCAACCCCAATAAATGTTTGTGGTTTAAGCCCATAATTATATTTTAATGTATAAATAAGTGCATTAACAATAGCCACTGAAAATCAACAGGGAGAGGCATCTCTCTCTCTCTCTCTCTCTCATCACGTACTGCTTCAGGGCTGTTCTGCATATTGAGATGCACCCTCTAATTTAGTCGTAGTCATTTCAAAAGCACATCCATTAGCTTATCCGTGGGGCTTACAATAACAAATTATGTTGTAAGGGGGTCTTGCTGTAGTTGCTTTTTTTCAGAGCACCTGCATTGAAAAGTAAAGTAGTATTTGTAGAAGAGTGAAGTTAGAAACTGAAGAGTGGAGTTAGAAACTGAAGAGTGGAGTTAGGAGTGGGGTAAATTATAGTTCAGTCAGTTTCAGAGTAGAGTCTTACCAGCATCATGTAGAGCTGTTCTTCCTTGTAGGTCCACATTTCCAACTGGACTGTTGTGCTGCAAAAATAACAAAGAAAAGTTAGAACAACTGAATCAAATTGATGTTCACACAGTAGAGTAAAAAGGCACGGTGCCATCCTTCAAAGCACAAAAAGGCCCCAATTATACATTTTGAGATCCAATTAAATAATGAGTCTACTTGATATGATAGTGTTGATCCACTATTGGTTGGCCCTCTTCATTATAGCAAATTAGCCAACTCCATAGATCAACAAAAGCAGAGTGGAAATTATTTTGGCTTGATTTGGTTGTTTTTGAGTCATTGACCCTAGGCTTGATTTCCTTTATTCAAAGTTAGAAAAACAAACTATTTAACTACTAAGTGAGGTTGGAGAGCCCAAAACTCTTACAAGGCTGTTTCAATAGAATAAATGACTTTGTGTATCTGCCTCGTGATTGTGTTCCACTCCAAAATGTAATGGGATCTTTCCTGGCCACACATTTCCACCAAGCTAAAAGCTAAATGAAAATTGGGCAAAAATATTTTCCTTTACCCTGCTGACAGTCAGACAAACAAACCACAGGGAAAACATCATCTTATTTTAATTAACAATAAAATCATTTCAGTGATATGGATCAGATGAATGAAAGACTCTACTCCAAAAAAAGGGAAGCCCACGGTTGACTTCTTTTAAAAAAGCGTTTAATAATTGTTCAATAATGTAGTTGTGAAAGTAAATAATACATGTTCACAGTGGAGACTGCGAGGCAACAGTGTGCAGGTCACTTTAGGCTAAGTAGCGCTGCGCTGATTTGCTTATGACATCTCTACCCCGGCATTCAGGAGAGTAGGACTGCAGTGATGAGGGTCCGCTATGAAAGCCTTGAGGACTCAATGCTAACGGGGGCCCCATGTTGCTGGGTAGGCTTGGCAGGGAGCTCAGGCCTCCCCTAAAAAAACCAACTCTCTCCAGCAACAAGGGCCAAAATTGAGCAGCGCTCTCAAATGACAAAGCGCAGAGGAGGGGGGTGTAGAACAGCAACGGGAGCTGACGGTGGAGCATGGAGGGGGGGAGGGACATCCTACACCTTGAGGGTTCGGGCTGACGGAGGGAGATAGTGGAGGTGGAGGGTGTTGGCGTCCAGCTGCTATGTCTGGTGTGATGACGGCACCCAGAATGGACGGCAAGTTTGCAGCAGGGCAGGCTTGTCAACACGAGCGACAACCCGCCTGCCAACAGCAGAGACCTCCGTTAGATCACCACCCTGAGAGAGAGAGGTGTGGGCGGGGTAAAGGGCAGGGACGCTGTGGGAGCACAATATTGCAGAGATAGCCCCCTGATTGTAAACACATAAATCCCCCAGAGGGGCACGGTGACTCAACAGGGCCGACTGGTGACCGATACGGAGTGGGCTCAGCTGCCAGAGTTCTACGGCAATAATTATTTAAAGGAGCGGAGAGAGAAACTGCTCTGACTGGCCAGTGACTGGGACGCTGCTCTGCGCAGAATACATACAGTAGAGTCCAACACACCAACATGAGGAGCAAAGTGAACAAGCTAGAATAACCACCTTGCGATAAAATGCCTCAGCCAAACAGTAAATATGCTAAATCTCTCCACCACAATACATTTCCATTATTGTAAACCCTTTTACATTTTCTATAAATTGTCATAACAAGTCTGCATAAGCGGCCAAAAATAGTTTTTTTGAGGTCAAAGCAGCCTTTGATCAACAAAAACAAAACAAAAAATCAAGGTGGAACAAATTTGAAGACACTTTTCTCCAGGCGTACTGACAGACGAACATACTCACAACCAAATAACATAAAGCCAAAGACTTTATATATGTATATGTATATGTATGAGATCATATCGTGCAGTTTGGCAAGTTTTTGTTCACAGAAGTATATATTAATCGGGTACAAATAGTGTTAGAGATGCACTTTACCTGCAAGAGTTTCTGCACACACAGAGAATGTCCATGTCTTGATGACAGATGGAGAGCATTTTTACCTGAAAGGGATAAATGCAGCAATCAGAAAATGAAATAGATTCACAATCAGGAGATGGTTTTGTACGCATTTGTACAAAAAACAATCACTTAACAACCCTTCATAAAGGAGCTTTAAAGTCATAACCGTACTGTGGGAAATCGCACAAACAAAAAGCTACACTGCACGTAAGACCATGCTTGTATCACTTTGACAACTCAATGTTCTTCTAAAATATATTTTTCTTGTAACAAGCATGAGTTTATTGAGTGCATTACTGTTAAATCCCACACCACGAGTATTGATCCCAGTGTGTTGTTTAACAGGCATTAGTGAGTCACAGATTGACAAAAAAAATGTACAGGACATACACAATACATAATGTACCAGATTAAAATGTACAACAAGCCCATTACTTTTCATGCGTCTGGATATATTCGTATCATTTTGAATAACAAAGTCCACTTAAAGTCCATGTCACTGTGACAATAATATTTCTCAGTAGTGCCCAAAACCAGGATTGGATAGTTCATCAACAAAAAAGAGCCCTCTCACTAGATTACCATTTGCACATTTCCAGTCACATTTTCAGGGGTGCTCAACCATGCACGTTCTTTTCTTATCTGAAAGGCTCTTTTGGTCGATCTGTTTCATTTGCTGAAAGTTTACTTGCTGGTATAACAATCTACGTGTTTATTTTGTCTTCACTAGCTGACTGTGGATGTTGAAGAGTTTATTGACATATTTCATTTCATTTATAATATATCATTGGTTTGTATGTCATGCAATTATATTCTGTTCCCAACATGAAATGGATTTAAGTTATGGCAAAGTGTAAAAATGAGACCAGAATGCTACCTTTTGAAAGTAGGGATGAGATCACTGCATGTCTCTTTTTCATTATTCAGCCTACTTCCACATCCTCATTAATGAATACAATGCTAATCAGCAATCTGTTTCTTTTAATCAACTACTCAGACCACTAATAACACCAATGTTCTATGTATGACATCCTCCTCTCCCTCCTCTTAACAGGAAATAGGGTCTGGCACAAGTACCGTAACCTACCTTAATTTATTATTTGATGATGTGAAAATAACCTTAAGTCTACTCTATGCTGTACAATGTGGTTTATTTTTCACCTATTAAGACTTTGTATGTGGTACAAGTCTAAATAAACTGTCCAATGTTTTTGCTGTTGCTGCAAACTGTTTTAATATTATCCTAAGTGTATCCTTGTTGATATTTTGGGAATCGACAAAATATTAAAAACACTTAAAAGTATATAACTAAAGCTCCAGGTTACTGCTTTCATCCAACCTGAACTCACCTGTGGCATCAGTCGCAGTGACATCCACGCTGTGTCCCAGGATGAGGTTAAGACACTCCAGGTGTCCTCGCGTTGCAGCCAAATGAAACCTGCAAAACAAGAAGGTAGATGAATGAATAATGAGAGAGGAAATCAAACAGAAGGAGTTGGAAATGAGTATATAGCAAGTAGTAAAGAAGGGCAAGTGAAAAAGCGATAGGGTGTAAAGAGAAGGGGGGTGAGGGTGAAACTTAAGGACAAGAGAGAGACTGGGAAAGGACGCCTGGCTCCTTGCTATCAGCAAGATCAGCATTCTTGAATCAAATAACAAGAAACCTCAGAGTCTGTCGTGACCCCAAGGCGACTAGGAGCTACACACAAACAGCATTGCCAATGTATCAGCTTCCTTGTTTCATAGCCAAGTACTGTCACATGGACCTGCAAGAAAAGGTTGATCAAGTCTTAATCAACCTTTCTGTAACCCCTGTTTGTTTCTATTTGTAAACGTAAACACATTTTAAAATTACAAAATGAAATATCAGGTTTGCCTCAATATCAGCTCTCCTCTTTGCATAATGTGATAAAACTAAAAGGTCTGTATTGTAACAAACAAAATGACTCATCAGCAATACCTAAATATCTTTCACTCACAAGTTATTAATTTCAGTTATTAATTTTGAAACAGGTGTTGAGGCCTTAAAACTTAAGCCAACATTGACAAGAAGTCCTTAACAAAAGAAGATGAGAACTGGACAAACTCTATGTGCTAATGAGGATCAAGTCATTTGAGTGAATGCTTGAGACGAGCTACCAAATTAACCTGGATGTTTTGATTATTAGTTATTTGCCACAAAGTAAGCATAGTCCTTACTTAATTAGGGAGTTTCATATTCTCTATGCGTTTGTCAAAATAACTTTAAACATTACTTTTGCCTGGAAACATTCCCGTTTCCCCTCTTGAACTCAACCCACAGCAGCACTGCCACCCCCGACCATCAAGGTCTGCAGAGCACTTGTGTGTAAACCAATCTCAGTCTGTCACCCATCGAGCTGCATGGACCTGTTTATACACTAACCCCGAGGTATCTGCCGAGGAGACAGCTAGGCTGTCACCTCAACACTGCCGCGGGTATTAAAAGCAGTGTTGATGGCCAGGAGATGCCGGTTCTCTGGGGAGCAGTGAGGGTCCCGAACTCTCGGAGCAAACGGCAGACAGGAAGCCGAGCAGAGCTATCCAAGTTAGGGGGATTTTACCGACTAATGTCTCTGACCTGAATTAAAAACCCATAATGGCAGACTTGAACTATGGGTAAGGGATTTTCTCTCAGACGAATAACAATGATGATCTCTGTGCACAGCTACTAAGACGTTTAACACTGAAAAGGGATGGTTGTGAACTGTGAAGATATATTCTGCTTACCCAGCTGGATACCTCATTACAATCCTTAGAAAGGAAATGTAAGAGACTAATGAGTCGGGCTTAAGCAGAGAAAATGTATTTTCTTGGACTTATTGTTCGTCACTTTGGATAAAAGTGTCAGCTACATGTAATGTAATTTCATCTTCACACCTGCTCCTTGGGCGACTTTCAGGTTGATAGTCTACAGGAAACAGTTGCTATATTTAGAGAGCGTACAGTGAAGAGTAAACTAGAGAGTATGTGCTGGTAGCTGAACCATATACAGTGAATGGTTAAGTGTGTCTCTAAAGGCAAAACAGTTAAATACTGTGACTGTTGGAGCTTCTCATACTTCTAAATCCTACTCTGTTATTTCTGTCACACTTGTTTGACCTTTGGTACACATTGTTTTAAAAAGTCTGCAAGTCTTCTGATGCATTTACGTGCCAGTAGGAAGCCACAACATTTAGAATATATTAGTTGGAAAGCTAAACGCTTGGTTGCAAGATAAACTTGTAAGCAGCATTATTCATTTTTAACAATGTTTTCCAACACATTGTACATTAACAGTCACTCAAGTATATTTAACTTAAGCACTCTTTATTTTTTTTATCTACATTTATCAAGAAGAACAACCCCACCCAAAATCAATTAACTAGCCAACAAGTACTGATAGGACACCATTTCACCCCTGGCCTGCGACATAACTTAAGCGTTCATTCAGCTCTATGGAAGTGAGACCGAGCTGGCTAACCCCAGCAATTGATTCACTCAAAACCTTCTGCTCCCCAGTGAACTAAAGTCCATTAATGCAGCTTTAAAGAAAACATATAAATCCCCATAATCCTTTCAATGAACCCATGTTTTTTGAGGTTTTTTTTTTTTTTTTTACAACACAGCATGTTTTGCAGTTGCCTTGAAAATCTATTCTCAAAAGAGCACAAAATGAATTTAACATACGATGGGCACGCAGCAGTGCCTCTACTCAGGGCCAGTTTCCTGCTGCAGGGACATGTGAGCGGTGGCTTGCTGTGATGTGAACTTCTGTTTGCTGCTAAGCCCTTGTCAGCTAGCTATCACCACTGCACAGAATGAGCAGGTGTGATGTATGGGCTAACCTCACTGGGATCCAGTTAATGCCAGGGCAGATTTGTAAACTGTTTACTCAGCTGGAAGTAGCGATAGAGCAGTTAGAGCTGAATTCATTAGCTGAACACAGTGAGGCTAATCCAGGGCAAACCAAATTATATATTAGGGCTAACGGTTTGTAATTAGTTTCCCCACAGAGGTCCATGATTACAAGGCATCACCACTCAACATTCCTATGTTGGCTTTCGCAGAGGACAGCTAGCCAACGACACGTGTTGGTGTCTGTGTGTGGCCCGCTGTACTAAAAGCAGACTTGCTGAGTTGCATTTGCGGTTGACTTTTGTTTTGGGTAGTCTTGGCAAATGCGTGACCTCTTTTGATAAATATTCAATGTGTTGATTTTATAGTTGTGGTCCGCCCTGCAGGGGAACACTAAATGATGTGTGTGCATGTGTTTGTTTACAAAAACCCTTACAGTCACTGGATTTAGTTCAGACAAATTCTAGCACCTTATTATGAGACCAGGCATTTATCAGGTTGTGTGTACACATGTATACAATCATTGGTCTGTCCAATGGTGCCACAAGAGAATTCACACACTGCTTAAAATACTCTGCACCTTTGCTTGTGTGCTCTGTGGCTCCATAGTTTTATGCTAACAAAGCCTTTATGAAAATAAATCTGAGGCACAGGCCAGAGTTCTACCAGGGACTTCTTCATATATCTAGGATTAAAGGAGGGCGCCGAGCCTCCCAAAATGCTGGTGTTGGAATCTGGTTACTTTTAGCAATATAACCAGGTAACTGCTTCTTTAAACAGCTCAATGCAACATTTCACCGATATATAATTAACAGAACCATAAAAAGACATCTGTAGAAGATAATTAAATGTTTTGGATCAGCTTTGTTCATGTTTCAGTTAAATTGACCTACTTTTGTACCCACAACTTACATTTCAACCTATTTCAATCTTTCTGTTCTTGTAATGACACTTGAAAAGGGGGTGAATCCAGCTCTTAGCAAAGCAAAAAACGATTCAAAACCTGAGGTTCCCACTGAAAGATTCTAGCATACAAAATAAGGTTCTTGAAGATATCAATAGATCCTGATAATAGCCTGCAGCTGGGCCAAAATGTATTACTTTCTGTTTCAAGCCCCACAGTGGCCAAGATTTGAACTAACAGGGAGTCATTTCCTGTTGTGACTACATAAACAGCCTCCAGCCAATGTGCTCCAGCCTTCAGCGGCCACAAACATTCTTTATGCCAGCTCCCACACTGACCTCTAGTCAGATGGACACCAAAAGAGAAACTTCAGGACATAATAATGGACACATGATAATATGCATCTGCAATGCCTTCCAGATGCAGAGCAGCTGGGTGAAGGTTTGAGTCGGAAATGTGCATGGGGGTCAGTTCAGCCAAGGGAACTCTTGGGTCATGCAGGGTGACTTTTAGGCCAAAGGGAAAACTGTTTTTGCGCAAGAGATTTGAAAGAAATGTCCATCTAAGGATGCTTTATCTGAGTAACAGGGGTGGGAATGTGCTGTGAGAAGACCACAACAATGTTTGGAATTTGTGACATTCAGCATTTTTAGATTTCGAAATATTAAAACATTTATAGTTCGTAACAATCAAGACAAAACAATGTAGACACACTGAACATGTATGTGCTTATGTATGTTTTTATACTCTAGATTTGTGTGTGTCCGTGTTTACTCACGCTGAGCGCCCTTCCACGTCGAGCTTGGTTGGGATGATGCCCTTCTTGCTGAGAACAGCAGCCACCTTGTCCAACTCTCTGCGCTCCACGGCCTTCATCAGCCGGTCATCATACTTGTTCCAGTCTGTGTTCTGACAATGAGGAAAGAGAAGTATCAGACACACAGCATTTTAAACAGTATTTACCAAATCGAACAGTTAAACAAATATTTGTCCAAATACCTGCTTAATTTAAAAAAAGAAAGTCATAACTATAATTTGGTTCCCAGTCATTTTGGCTTACTAATAAATACAACAGGGACATATGCTTAGGAAGTCTATTTGTGACTTAAAGACAACATACATACCAGTAATGTAATTTGTCCTTTTGTAGTACAATAATAGACCCAACTTAATGCAGAATAAGCCAAGAATGTGCTGTGCTGCAGTTCCACTATCCCCCCTCCCTGAGTGATGGCTGTTAAGCACGGGAACAGAGTACTTTTAGGGCTTCTGAGAGGCACACTTTAAGTATGGAGTCTTAAACAGGACGTCAAATGAACAGAAACACAAGAACACATTTTAAACCTAACTGATAAGCATTTGTATGTACATAGCACCATTGCACAAATAGGCAATAAGAACATATTTAAACTATAGACATATGGCAGCACTCACAATATACTGTATATATAAGTATTCTTTTGTTATCACAAAACATTCATGTAAATCCATTTGTAGACAAAGCATGAAATCAGAAGAAAGAGTAACAATACAAGTAAATCACGGTGACAAACTTAAATACTGACAATGAATACCTACAAAGTGCATGGAGGTGCATTTCAGCCAGCGGCTCATCTTGGGTGAATGGAGCTGGTCCTTGCACCGTGCTACTGAAAAGGACGCCACTGTTGCGGTTAACGAAAGCAAAAATAGAGAGAAAAAAAAGTGTATAAAAAATCCCCTCAGTCTCTCAGTGCACTCAACCAGTGAGTGCACTAAAAAAGAAAGAGAAGACAGAAGGATGACAGTCTACTGCTGTGGAGGTTCAACCTCTGGAGTTTCCCTCAGTTGAGGAACAAAAGTTCATTTGGCAGGATTTTCTAAGCATTCCTGTGTTTCTCACGGGCTCAGCCTGAGAGTTCATCACTGCACAGCAGTGTGGTTGATGGTTAAAGGGAGGAGAAAGAGGAGTGAGAGGAGGAAGGAATGGAGGTGGAGAAGCAGTAGGGCCAGCCCTGCCAGCCCTGGGACCTGCCCTGGCCGGCAACTGCAACTCCTCCTCGGGGGGGAAAGTCAGCTCAGCCTGGCTACCTCTTGCCTCCCCCAAGTGCCTCCCCCTCTATTCTCGCCTTTATCCTCAAACCTTGGGTTCAACTCTTCTTTTTTTTTCTATGTCTTCCTCTTCTTCTCTGGGTTGTTTTCTATCTGTAAAAGCTACAACCTAGTAGCTTAAAGAAGCAACTAAAAAAACTCTCTTCCTCTTCTCTATGAGTGGTCTCCAGCGTCTTCACCCACCAAATGGCAAGTCAGTCAGGCTCACTGGGGTGAATATGTAAGCTCTCGCAGGTTTAAAATATCACCCCCTCCCCGGTAAACAGCGGTGGTGCAGACAGCCCTGCAGACTGGTTACCTCTTTATTTTTTGACCCTCCAACCTTTATGTAGTGACTGATAGGAAGACAGGGGCTAAGAATACATTCTGGACATGCCTGCACTGTGAGTAATGGCTTTAGTGTCTCTCACCACAGCCAGCATGAAACAAGGCCAGTCAAAAAGACCTTGCTTACATTGCCACCCCCCACTGTGCACCCAGCTTGCCTCCATCTGAAAATATTAATGTCAGAGGGGGATTATGGTTTGCACATTTGAAGTGGTCTCGGCAGTGACCCTCACAGAACGCCAGCGGGGCCAAGTGCTGCTGTTAACCCATCCATCTAAAGAGGGTGGTGGGGCTACAAAGCCCCCTGATCCGAGCTGCACAGGAGCAAGGCTAGATGTCAGACTTTTTACAACCAGCTGTCTGCAGCCCCACCAAAAACTACAACTACCCTGTCTCTTCATTTACGCTAATACCCACACACACTTTAATAGCACAACCTTTTACTTTTTTAGGTAAACAACCCAGGAACAAACAGGTACAGATACAGCCAGGAACGGGTTATTTTACCGCCTGCATCAGCTCCCTGTAGCCTCGTGTTACCGTCTGCTGCCAGACTGGCGTTAACAGAGCGGCACTGATCCACTAACATGCAAAAAGACCTTCTCCGCATGACATGTCATATGAAGAAGCAGGTCTCAACTTACGAAAGCTGCTCGCCCTAGCATAGAGACAAAGGCGCCAAAATGGCACCTAGCCACGCAGCATGCGTGACATTGGTCACTTAAATATCTCACATGGGTGTGTTGTTGTGTACGTGTGCCTATTTGTTTGGGAATCTAGTTAGCAGGCAAGAGTGAACACTGCAGTAGTAACTCACTTACTGACACAATCATACATACTTATATGCTTGTTGGTATAGCTTGATAATTGTTGCTTCATAAAATATTTGATCATAGCTATTTGTAAGTTTAGTTTTTACGCAGAGTAGTTAAATGATCTAAACTTAAATCACGTAACTGCAGCCTTTAAGAGCAGGAAAGATGATGACGAGAACACATGACGATATCTAGTTTCATATCATGACGTAAATGTATCTCCCTGCTTGACTTTCATATGCTGTAATAATGCCAAGAAATGCAAGCACATGAATATGTGTAAAGTTTATTTTAGGTGACTGAGTTCAACAACATTTAATCTAAGTTGTGTAAGGCTAAAAAAGCCTGTCTTACAATAAATATGTTGGTAAATATGTTCATTGTTTTGTGAGTTTAAAAGTCACCTAAATATTTAAAAGGATTGATGGTATAATATCAGTGGATTATGAAAAT
The DNA here is from genome assembly GCF_000735185.1 of Notothenia coriiceps. Taxonomy (NCBI): domain Eukaryota; kingdom Metazoa; phylum Chordata; class Actinopteri; order Perciformes; family Nototheniidae; genus Notothenia; species Notothenia coriiceps. The sequence goes on along the minus strand of NW_011349526.1, from coordinate 285,890 downwards.
GAAATTGGTAAACCGCATTCCCATGGGCTAACATCTGAGATGTTCAGCAGCAGGAACAAAAGAAGGTTTACAAGGACCATAGTTCATTCGGTTCATGCTATTATTTTCTAATTTGCACCAAACAGGAAGTACAGGTGAGGCTGATGAGAATGTAATGTCCATCTGGGAACATGGACCAAATTTGGGAAATGTAGAGATATTGCGTTGTTTTCGAAGGAAGTGAAACAGCCATCCAATTAACCTTGCCATCGCTAATGCCACACTGTTAGAGAGGCTTCAAAAAAAGAGAGGGGCTGTTGCAGAGAAGTAAAATAGAAAATGTGTGTAAACCAATCTCCGTATAATAATATATAATTAATAATAATGGGCAAAATCGAAAACAGGCTGTCCTGGAATTTTACCTTCACCTGAGTCAATTGCATCATAAGTTGTTGACGTCGATGCAGAGCAGTCATCCCTTGCTGCGTGCAACTGAAACAAACACATTACCCAAAGCATCTATTTAGACACAGTGACCTTCAGGACAAAACATCACCTGACACTGGATGAGCCAGTTTAGTCTTCTACCTGTCCACACAGATTATTTTGGGCGTCAGATAGAGACTGTTGTCATCCTCAGGTTTTCCATCACTGTCTGCGGACTGTAACTCTTTCCAACACCTCAGTTTCCTGCCTCACTCAGACACCCCGCCAGACTAATGGCCCTCTAATGTCCTCCCAGATGAAATCATCAGCAGGAAATATCAAACTGGTCATCTGATAACAGCCCAGGGCAAAGCCAAAACATAAAGCTGTATGCCAATATGTCAAGTAGTAGTGGTGTCCAATACCAAACTACTAATGTGGTTTCATAAGCTTATGGTAATGAGGATGTTTATGATCTTAGGAGACATCTGTGAAGAGACGTTATGTCATGAAATGAAATCCTTTGACATTTGCAGTGAGGGGGTGGGGGGATAGGTATCTAGAAGTACAGACCATTTACAGTACTTCTTTTTAAGATAAGTACTTTACATTATGGATCAAACCTAATTTGCCTGAAGGACAAGTTCTTAACTCTTTGTGTTCATATTGGTCGCTAAGGGGTATTACTTTCTAAGCGTGACTGCCATAAGGAAGATAACCAAGTCCTGGTTTTGTGAAAGATGCAATAAGAAGGTAATCTAAAGCTAATATGAGATTTCAGCAAATCAAGGTGTCTTTCAAATGTAAAAGTTTTTAGCACCACTTTCTGTGATTTGACCACACAATTCCCTTAACAACAGATGAGCAAAAAACACTATCTGTGGAAAAGCAAGGATGGAAATTAATACGACAAAGACTTGACAATACCTCCTTAATAAACAATACCTCCTTAATTAAAAAGAAAACCAGGACTGTAGACATCTTCTCCCACCCCCTTATTTATTACATTTTAGTCATGCTTGAAAGAGATCATTTCATGGCCAGAGTTGAAGAGAAATAATTACAGCGACCATTAATTCTTACATTGTGCATAGAGGCGTAGGATTGTTGTCAGGCAGGCTTTGCAGCTCTGAATCCTTTAATGCCTATTTTGGTGTGATGATGATGCACACTAAACTGCTTAATTTGGATTCTCAAAACTCCAGATGACACAGCATGCCATTACTATCAAATTATAATTATATTTTGTCCATTGTTATTCAAACGTTACATAACTACAACATTAGATGTAGAACATGGCTCTGTTACCACCACAGTGTCATATTAAGTGTTCACAGTGATACAGATTACACACAAACATTATTACATTGTTACAGTTGAGCTCTAAGATTAGATACTGTGTCCAACCTCTACATGCTAACATGGCGAGGCTGATGGGGTGTTCATTCATTTTGCAGCTATTTGGTCAGAAGTGTGGCGCTACTTTATCCCAATTGGGGGTAACTGTTTATATTTTTTGTATCATTAATAACTAGACATACCGGTTTGTGACATTACAATAGCTGCAAGCTATGTGTACCTCTCAGTTCAGGCTGATTTATTTGTGTAATAAACCCTGGAAGTGAAAAGCCTAAACTCTGGTAGCATCCGTGTTAATGACAAGAGAGCTCAAATACCAGTAACTGTATAACGTAAGCCTGTAGAGAGTACATGAGTCACAGCTGTCACCCAAGAATGGATTTAAATGACAATACAGGAACAAACAATGCTGGTCAAAGCAGTTATCCATTAAGAAACAAGTTTGTCTTGTCCTGTGAGTGAGTGCCTTTAAAACACATACTTCCGCTAGTAGTGGACCAAAGTTATTATTAATTCAGTGGGAAACAGGATTTTTAAGGACACTGTTTTCTCTTTCCGTGTCTGCAACCCACTCTCACATAAACAGGGTTTTTCTGGGACTGCCGTTCACAGTAGCAGTTTAACACCTACAGTCCCCCAGCCACATCAATATACACCCCTGTCTAATCTGTGGCGATAGACTGGTGCACAAAGTGGTGAAATTGTGCAACTGTCTGGGCATGTGGAGTGAAAGTGACATCCCTTTAAGGGCAGATACAGGAATGGTGGAGGAAGAGAAAGAATGCCTAAAGAAACAACAAAGTAAAAGAACATTTGATGAGGTGAGAAAGTGACAACATATAGCCCTCCTGAAAGCAGTCTGTTGTTATGGGACAGGTAAATGGATACTTCAGAGTGAAAGCTCCTCTCTGATTGGGCCACGTCCCCACTGATGAATCAGACCAAGTGTCAAAAGTAATGAGGGGCTCTGATTTGTCATGAGTGCATTTCTGGGTAGCTGCTAAACACTGAGCACTTTGCTGGGCAGTGTGGACTGGATGCAGGAGGACGGACAGACAGACACGCCCTCTGGTGGTGGACACACACATTACAGGTCTAAATCACCCTGGACTGTTTGGATCCAGGAAGACAAAGGAAAGGGTGCATCCTCTCCAGCGATATGTGCTATGTCAGTCACAAATACTGTGTAAAGACTTGCCTAAGTCACACTGTGAACCTCGGGGGGGATGACACTTCTTCCTTATATCCTAGTGGGAGCTGCAGAAACTCGACAGCAAAGATATAAAGCCATGTTGAAAGCAGGAAAAGCGGCATGTTATTTTTACCTGATTAAAAACTGATAGAGCAGCTGTTTTGTTACTCTCCTCCTATTTTTAGTTAGACTTGATAATTAAAGAAACAAAGCACTACCATTTTTGTTGAAAATGTACCAACATGCTGTGTGGCTACAGGTGCTTTGATACACAATGTTATACAAATATACAGTAAATGTGGATTTTTGTTGTAAACATTACTAATTTTCCCAAGTTTGCCAGCAAGCTTCAATCAGAATATACAATGCTAGATGATTTAGTAAGGTTATTTCTAGGAAAATAAAAAAAGTGCAGGCTGCCCTCAGATACTGATCAAAACTGATAAGATACCTCTATTTTTTTTACAATGCTTTGGTTTAGCCTTGAGCCTGTTCCAAACACAATAAATCTGTGTAGTAAAGTTGAATATCGGTGGATTCCTGATGCACTCTTTAGCTATCCTCACTAATGTTTCCCACAGATCAATATGGAGTTGGTTCAGCTACTGAGTCACACCATTTTAGATGACCTATGACCCAGAGGGCAACGCTTTTCCTTGCTATTTTCCTCTACTTCCGACACCCACTGCCAGGAAGGGAGCTCGGCTTTCCAGTTACCCAAACTCTGTGACCTTTTCCCCCTTCAAGTCCCCAGTGAAGGCAGTCTTCACATGATAATTAAATACAAAAGACCATAATGTAGTTTCTGATAGACAGTTCTAGGAAGACAATGGTGCCATTCATGGGAGAGATGTGTCAAACTACTCCATTATCAGTTGATATCCAAAAAAGTAGATCATTGAATCTGGACAAAACCTCTCTTAAAGTATATCTTGTGTATTTCTTTATATGGCAATTATACTAAATAAATGTGAAGGCTTCTACCATACTGTGACTTTAAGATTAATAAAGCTTATTGAAGAATATTGTTACCGTTCTATCTTTTTTTTTTGTCTCAGCAGGAAGAGCCTTCAAAGGGAACACTTTGCAGTTGTTCTGATAAGATGGTTACAAGGTGCACTGCTGGTTTCTGAAGTCACAAACTAAGATATGCAGAGCTAACGTGTGCCGTTTCATGGCAGCAAATACAATAATCCATTCACATGAAGCTAGTCTGTAATGAACTGCTCAATTTAAGGGAAAATGCAAGCCGCAACAATATGTAAATATATAAACACTAATATGCCACTGATATTAAGAAACTCACGCACTAAAAGCTGTGGCTTATTGCGTCAGTGTGTTGATCTCCGGATCAGGGGAGCACTGGTTGCATCCCCACTGCAGTCCGCATGTCGATGTGCCTCTGGGCAAGACCCTTCACCACAAATTGTAAGTAATTAATGTATGCAAGTCGCTTTGGATAAAAGCGTCTAACAATTGACATGTATAAAACTAAAGATCCACCTAAATTGTAATTTCATCGTTTATTTTAATAGGGACAATGCACATTAACGAACACTTACGACAAATAATGCTTCAAGTGTAAATATGCCGGATTTGAGCTTTGAGCTAATTTCCATCCGTAGTCCCAGGCTGACATACAACATATAATTAATTAATTCTGACATCTTCCTCTCCTGGGATGATTGTCGTTCCACCAGTTTGTCCAGACTGAAATATGACACACTGAATGATAGATGGGCAACGTGTTTTACAAAGATTCATGGGGAGAATGAATCAAGTACTTTACTGTTCCAATGATATTTCCTCTAATGCCAAAATCAGGTCAAATGTATAGAAGGGGTCTACTGTATACTTCAGTTTAGAACAAATATATGCAAAACTAATGGCAATCCTATCAGCTTTAGTTCCACTTTGTCTTAGCAAATGAGAACACGCTGAAATTAAAAAGAGAAGATGGTAAAGACCTGCTGAACCACCAAATGTAAGTAAGCATTGTCACTCAGAATAAAGTATGTTAAGACGATGCTGACATTAACACTTAGCTCGAAGCATTTTAAAATAAATGAATTCATTCCAATCAATTGAGAGCAAACATAATTATGAAGGCACAAGTTCTGTAGCTTTGGTATAAGGTTAAAATAGCAATTTCCTGTAAAATACCACAGGTTTAACTGACAAGTTTGAATAGCCATCATTAAAACAACACTGTCAGGAGAATTAAAAACAAGCATGGTTGAGGGCTTTGGCTATAGATGTCCTCTGGTATGGCTGATATTATTGCAGCTGGTCTGAGGATATGAAGGTGAAAAAAGGGCAGACAGAGAGCCGTGGGCTGTGAAATTATTAACAATCAGGGATGTGACAACTGTGCTTTAATGTTAATGTGGTTGAAGCAAGTATTGTGAAGAATGAAAGCTTGTATTTTTTCTATCTCACCTGAAGGCAAAAGATGACGCAAATTACAGAAAACAGCACAGGAGTCTTTTGTCTTACAGAGCCGTATTTGTTTAAATATGAGCTCTTTGGGCATGCTGGTACTTGGGCAGAAATACTGGTGTTGATGCTTGTTTGGCCAGCTCTCACAAGTCATCACACCCACAGGCAGGGCCAGGAATGTGACTGGAGGGTTGGTCAAATGGACTAACTCTTTGTAAAAACATGCGTAGACTCAAAAATATTTCTCTGACATCTTACGCAATTTATTAAACAATGGTTGCTCCATGCCATAATTAACTTTCATTAGCTAAGTGGTTAGAATTACATTTAGTCAAAGGTTATAACATTTCTATAACCACTTTACAGTATTCATTAGTGTACACATTCCATTCAATCACATCTGCCAAGTTTTAGGTAGAGACATCTGATAAGAAAATATGAAAATATATATATGTATGTAATACAATTAGGAAAATAAATCGTAGAAAAATACATTTGAGCTGCTGTTTCCAATTCCTGAAAACATCTCCTGACCTACCCATGGTGTAAGATAACGATCAGGTAGCTACAGAGCATGTGTTGACTTGCCCCTCTGAGGAGTAAAATGCTACACCTATTGTTCCTCATGACCAAGCTCTGGAGAAGCATGTCTTCCTGGAAAAGTCTCATTACACATGTCAAAATGCCTTCAAAACACGTGGACCTTTGGAAGTCACATCACCCTCCTTCTTATCTGCTACAAAAACGTCAGTCGTCTCAGCCGCACTTTGTGTTTGTCATCAAAAGTCAGTCAACATAGGAAGCCAACGCCGGTATTGAAAACAAAGTCTTCAATTAGGTCCACCACATTTTTCTCACGCTGTCTTTTCTGCAGAGGGGGGACTGTGAAAAGTATCAAAACGGTTTAACCTACTTTAAGTTTCTGATAAAGCAGAGACACTTGTCTAATCTGCAATGAGTCAGAAAAATATAAACACAGAGCACAGCGTGATGTGGCTTAGTCTGTGCCATTTCACAGCAGTTTGTCCCTCATCAGCAGAATCTTTGTGCTCCTGTTGCACACCACGCCTGCCTGTACGTGTGTGTGTGTGTGTGTGTGTGTGTGTGTGTGTGTGTGTGTGTGTGTGTGTGTGTGTGTGTGTGTGTGTGTGTGTGTGGCCTAGCATTACCATCCTTGTGGGGACCTAAATCTGTTTACACAGTAACGTCACTCACCCCCTTTATGGGGACATAATGGAGGTCCACATGAGGGGAATCATTAATTTTAGGGTGAAGACTTAGTTAGGGCTAGGGAAAGGGTTAGGCATGTGTTGGTTATAGTTAAGGGTAGGATAAGTCTCCAGGAAATGCATGTAAGTCAATGTAATATCCCCTTAAGTGATGTATACATTGTGTGTGTGTGTGTGTGTGTGTGTGTGTGTGTGTGTGTGTGTGTGTGTGTGTGTGTGTGTGTGTGTGTGTGTGTGTGTGTGTGTGTGGGCTGATGTCAGCTCCAGCCCACCCAAAGTCAGTCAATAAGCTTAGCCCCCTCTCACATGACAACCTCCCCCAACATTTCGCCATCACTAACCCGTCATGGTTCATGTTACACATTCACAGTCCACCTACTGTATCTAGGCCCTATATAATTCAGACATGACAAACAAACAAGACACCTAAATGCACATCTCAGCAACCACACACACACACTAATGCTGGTCTCCTCTCAGCATGGGAACGCAGACGGGTGACACTGCTGAGATGACCTCATGGCTGTGCCTGCCCCCATGGAGCCAGACATTAATCCTAAAAACACAGACCGTCACGCTACCACCTACTCTACAGACAACACAACGTCCAGCCTAAATAAACTTCTGCTGAGCCCGCCTGAGAGCTCGCCCCCTACAGTCACTATAAGTACAATGTCTATGCAAACTAACACACTAGGATATGCTATTCTACATGAAATCTGCAGAACTAAGAAAGAAAACTACTAATTTTTCTAAAAAATACAAACGGGAAGAATGGAGCCTCCAGTTGGTCCTTTGTTCCAAGCAAGATGTCAACTCCTACAACCCACTGCCATGAAATGTGATATAGGGATTCATGGACCCCTAATAGGGCTGACCCAAATGCTTCAAAGCTGCGACCGTTGCCATTGTTGCCAACGTACGAATCAGCATGGGGGGCTTAGTAGTAGACTTGAAGAATAGCCGCTTACAAAAAGCACTGCTAATACTGTGGTAAATACGTTCAATTTCCTGTTAATTCTTCACAATAAAAGCCCTGTGTGATCTTGTTATTTAAAGGCTTTTATTGTTAAAATCAGGAAATGCTGGGTTTCAACCTGATGTGATTCAACAGAGTCATAGACGACTGGTACTAAACTCCAGAGTTTCATGCAGATAGTCCTGAAAAGTACTGAAAGCTGAACATAGAGACTTTTAAAAGCATCTTTCTCTCTGCTATTCTGCACGATAACTTAGGTTCATTATTATTATTCTTAGAAGGACAGCGTTGATTTAAAACAAAAAAAAGGGCCAATTTATGTGACAGCAGTGTTAACTTTAACAACCCAATGTAGCACAAATGGACTTTATATTTTATTAAACAATACATTCTTTCAGAGAACTTTTGAGATCTTGATATTTCCAACCCCACTGCTTCATTCATTTCCCCACAGCTTGACATAAACAAAAAGAGCTCTGCGCTGGAGCCTGTTGCAGAAATCACGTTATCCAATTCCCCACAAAGATGCTTCAAGAAGCATCCATGTGTTCAGCCTTTACACAGACTCCTGGGCAGTTGGGTAAGTGCTTGCTATTCCTTATTTTAGCCTTATACTGTATACTTGTTGTTTGAAGCCTGCAACCAATGGCAACTAGAGGCAGGGATGTTTACTGAACTCTTTCAACGACCAGCTGGTTACCTGACAGCTGACATAGAGCTGTATTTCTTTCAAAGATGGGAATGAATGGTAACCTGATTTGTTGGGAATTCAGCCTAAGTCCTACCAAAAGAACATCATTCATCTTCCAGCTCATTTGTAAGCCAAAGGTTTCCCTAAACTTATAGCTTTTACTTCATAAACTTTGATGAAGTCACTGCTGCCGTTTGATTAAATGCAATCCATAAATATATGAAACCACAGAACTGCTCTTTATTCAAGTTAAAATAAATGGATACTATAGGTAATAAAAGGAGCTAAATCTTGGTTATGTTTTCCAAAAAGGTACAAGGAATCTTTGTCATGAAGGTAGAGACAACAGAGCAATCTTATAACATTACGTTTTACAGTTGTGGATGAATAGAAAAACGTGTTTCAGACACACAATGAGGTATGGGCGATCCCTTGAATGCATGAGTCTGACAGCATTCTTTTTCTCCATTGTATAGCTGAACATCTTCCTGACAGTGCAGCAAGAAGACCAGTCATTTAGTCTGACAGCAATTGTCAGAAGAAGGGTTGAAATGTTCTTGTAGTCTGTCCGAGGTTTAACTCAAATGAAACGTTTAGTCTAAACCAACTCAAGCCCAAATAGCAGACAAAACACATACTTTGAAAATGAGGGAGGAAAAGAGGATTTTCTTAATCCCAAGCCTTCTTACCAGCAGAGGGGTAGGAATGCCTGCTGGGGGTCTCCGAGTTGAGACCCTAACTTGCTGCTTGATAACGTTAAGTGTGTCCGCAGGGCTTTAAACGAAGCTCAGCAGCTTCTGAAAGATTCTTCAGGGGTCCAGGAGGCTGCAAGTTCCCACACTGTTTATTATGATTATAAATCAACAAACTTCTCATCTTTCTGTAACATGGCAGTACTATAAATACTGATTCTACTTTGGCAGACAATTTGTCTACATGCCATTTCTCTCTGGATTGGGAAAGCAGCGATTAAGGTCCCAGATAGAACTCACTGTCACAGAAATGTTACAATATCCATGTTTGAAAACAAGTGAAACTCTCAACTTAATACTATCTCACAAATCAAATCCACTGCACCCTTTACTACACTGCTGTCCTTTTCCCAACAGGCTTTAGAGCTGACTGGAGCAGTGTAAACTCCTGGGTTGAATTTCAGAAAAAAACATTACTGAACCCTCCAGGGAGCCTCTTGAAAAGCCTCAGCAGGTGTTAGCACAGAGGAGCGAGATAGACATGAATCATTATTTTTTATTAAAGTTTCAGTTCTAAAAGCAAACTACACCCTGCTTTGGTTACAACTTCCCAACAATACAGTCCACCGTCATCTGGCTCTTCTATCCCACTACGCTTTCATTGAATACACCCGTAACACCACTTCAATGGCAAAGGAGGCACTCGCATGTCCTTCTTAGGAGGTGTGCTGGGGGAGAAGACAGAATGAAAAGGTGTCGAACACAAAGAAGCCGGAAAAAGTACCGGAAAAAATAAATGTTGTAAGAGAAGGGGTATGATACACCTCCTACAGCCTAACATACATTGACTGATAGATTATAGTGTGAGCATCGGCCTCATCAACGTTCATTTCTGATAGAGATTTTAAAAATAGCCCTGTTACCTTTAGGTGATACTCTAATAATGGTTGAGGACAAAGCCATGAGTGGTCCTTGAATGGAGGCATACTCCTTGATTAGCCTTTCAGTACACTTTGCTGTGTCTGCCTGCTTCTCATTAGGAGAGCGTTCAACCAATCACTGATAAGGGCTTTCATCGGTTTTGATGAGCAGCCTCCGTCTGCTGTTGAAATTGTGTACAACAGAGAAAATGTGGTTATGTAAAAGAATAGACAAGCCTGAATCTGCCTGCCATAGATTCAAATCAGACCATTTCTGAACCCTTTCATACATGAATTATGAAAGCCTCACTCGGGATCTTTTTACCAAGTGTTTTTATTGCTCTTGGGGCATGAAAAACAAGATTTTAACTTTAGTTTTTTTTTATCTAGTTTTTTCAAATTTAGAAAAAAAATGTTTTATATGTCCACTCAGGTGGACATTATGCGTTAAAGTTTGAACTGAAAACATGTACATTTGGCAAAAATGATAAATAAAGATGTGTAAACTTAAAATTACATTATAATATCATAAGTATATTGATTTAAGGCTCAAAAAGATATTGCAAATTAAGTATTTTCAATAAGAACTGTAACGAGACCCTCCAGAAAAACGCGGGCAAAAATCCTTGATTATGTGATTAAACATGCAGGGTTTTTATGTGATTTTATGCGGTGAAATTGCGGGAAGTTGCGAAATATAAGAAAAATAATTGATTTTTTTTTAAATATTGGGCTGTCTTATTTATTCTCTCTCACACACCCCTGCCACTAACGTTAAACCCCTTTCCTTTTCAATTAAACACATTCAATTATAGTCATAGCATGCAGCAGAGGATTGAAAATTTGTCTCAGGAGGAGGGACGACTGAGCAAGTCCACATAGTGGGCTCCAAGTGCTGTGAGTGTAATGGGACAGCTGGCGCGAGATGAGGCAAGAACAGCAGCTTCGCAGAGAACGAGCTAAGCTCCTACAGCAGTGTCTAGCTCGAGTCAGCAAATGGACGCAGAGAGACAGGAGGACTCTGGTAAGATGTAATACCTCAGAAGCTCTAAGGAACGAACTACTAGTATAGAGTCTTTCCCGTTTTACCAGAATATCTGGAGTCAATGACATACCAACTTGGGAGTGAGACATAGAACCGAAGCAGGTGACTCAGGAGGGAGCGAAACATACTGTCATGTCCATCCAACTATCGCTAGATCAACTGTACGATCTAACCTGACTTTTATACAGGACATGATTAGATGAGTACAACCATCCTAACCCATCACATGTCTACTCCACAGGGGAACAGAACGCATGCGACCGACCGCCCCCCGGTACTCACCGAGTCACAGGTCCCGGGGACCTCCATGATTAGGCCGAAACAAGTTGACTTTAAGTATCACAAATGAATCTGGGAAGGTCGTTTTTGCCGCTAGGGAACGCTAGCGTCTTAATGGCGTATGTAGTCGTTTTTACCGCGGTCTAAAAGATTTTCCGACGTATAAATAGTTTTCCGCGTATTAGCTGGCCCGTTAAAAGAGGTGGTTTCAACTGCTTCTTTTTTTTCACTTGAGCAGAAACTGCACTTGATCACTAGCGTGCGAGCGTGGCAGTGAGGGCGGAGCGCGTAAGGTGTGCTTCCATTTGTTGTGGCATCTCACTTGGCACACCTGTGAGGTGCGCTGCTTGTAAAGGGACGATTTCTGGGCCGTTTCGGTCACTGGGGCTACAGAAAGCTTTCACCCCCTTTGATAGACGTGGGCACGTTGACACACAACCTCGTATTCTCTTTTAGCTGCCACCTGCTGCGGTGAAACTAAGTAAGTTTGTAAGCTTTTTACGAAAGACGACGACGCCTGTTCTTTCGGTTTGTTGAGTGCCAAGTGGCTCCGGGAGTTGGCAGGTCTTTGGGCAAAGCTCCCGAATGTTCTTTGCTTCACTCATGGGATGTTCTAACTTCGGCCAGTCTATTGCTTGCTCATTTAACCTTTTGTCTTACTCCGCCTCTTCACACACACACACACCACACACACACAAACACACACACACAACACAACACACACACACACACACACACACACACACACACACAACACACACTCCCCGCCCCCCCCCCCCCCCCCCCCCCCCCGCCCCCCCCCCCCCGCCCCCCCCCCCCACCCCCCCCCCCACAACGCACACACTAATTTTATCGGGGTAACGAAAATGTTATTCTATTTTTCTTATTTTTTGTTTTTCTTTTT
>NW_011349526.1:218069-273711 GCF_000735185.1 Notothenia coriiceps | reverse complement strand
CGACGGCAGTCCTAGGTACACCTTTCTCAGTAACCCGGACCAGTCCTTGTTTATGTGGTAGGAAGTCTCGTGGTAGGGCGACAGAAACGGTTCGTCGGTGAGTTCCTGTTGGATGAAGGGAACTGTTCTACCATTGTCAAACGACACGAGAAACACTTACAGACGGGTAGACACCATGGGTGTCTTATCTATCTATGATAAACATTCAGCGAAAACTTACTTTCGGCAGTCGATTTACTTTGTTTTACGAATAACACATAAGGGAAAGAAGATACATACAACCCCTAGAAGAGAGGATAATAGAAATGTTAATTATGTACATTTTACAGGTCAAAAATTTGGATTATTTTGTTAGTGAAAAAGCGGTTCATAAAACAAGGAACTCCAAAAATATTTATGAGGGATGAATAGTATGATGTTACGGTAGACGTTTCATAATCTTATGTCAATAAATAACGTGTTAGATGTCACATACTTATACATTCGAAAATTACCCCATTGTGTTTTAGACTGGTACTTCTGTTTCTTTTTCTGGTCACTAGGACTGTTCTTCTCGAATAAATAACAGTCGAAGAATTACGGAGTCTACACAAACAGTCTCCAACGTCACCTCCTCTTCGCACCTGTGTCATTTGGTAACCAGTTGGTTCAGTCGTACTCTTCGAACCAATGCATATGTTGTGAGACATCGATAGGGACAAGATTACTTCAAATGGTGGAAACTTACACGTTGTAGTTTTTATCCGCGGTAGTTTGGTACTACGCGACAAATTTTTCAATAAACTCCACAGGTGTGTTGTTTCAGTGCTTGTAATGGAGAGCCGCTGTGCGTAAACACGGACGTGAAACTATGTATATCGACACTAAGTCGAAATCCGAGTAGTGTGGGAGGGAAGTCCCTGCCAGCTCAGTCTTGCGCTACAGAAACCACGTAAGGCATCTGACGCCCAGAATCGCGACGACTTTCCTGTGAATAAAAGATTTTACGGTCCCGAGTACCGTTCGTGTCCAGTGACTGTGGGTAGACCCCTACGTTGGTTAGGTAGACCGTCGAGACCCAACTCCTACTCGGGACTACGACGATTGTAACTACAGAAGTACCACTAGAACGTATCGGTGGTCCATTCTGAAAAACCGAGCACAGGAGCAAAACATTTGGGGTAGACTCCCTTTTCTTGTACAAATAAAACCTTTTTTTGGAGTAGTGAAATTTTTCAGGGATTTTTACAATACACAAATAAACTACAATTAATAGAAAACAAATGAGACGTGAGACTATTAATAGATCAATGAGTTAATAACATAAGATAAGTACTTACTTCATTTCACCCTTTCACACTACTTACTCAGATCGCAGAAACTGTACTGGATTTAGACCAGTATGAGGATAGTATGGAACCAGGAAGTAACCTTTCTGACTGTACGTCGCTTCTTATCGATAACTTCAAATTCTAAGAATTATGTAAATCATCTACAACAATCCTTAATCTCTCGTAACACAATGCGAGATAACCACGGATTCGTCCGGTACATGATAAAGAATGTCACGACAGGAGCACACATCAACATAGTCCAAAGGAGTTTCTTAAAATTGTACAGAGAATTGAGTCACGTTCGTTTAGGTCATGTCAAGAACGACGATACATAGAGTGGTCTTTCGCACTCAGTCCTGACGAACTGTCTGAGGTAACGCACCAACAGTCAGAGTACAATCCAGTGCAGATAGACAACGTCAAACCTACCGAAGTCGACAAAGGCAGTCACAATCGTGAAACCCAATAACAGACCAGAAAGGACACAAAAGGGAACAGAACATCAAAGGCACCACACAGAGTATAACAGACTAATACTTAGTAGGTGACCCGTCGACACAGAGTACCGACTTTGACACAGAATATCCAACACACTAAATCAGAACATACAATAGCTTCTACACTCTGTAGAGTAGCATGACCAGTGGTAGAAAATCATATTCTGGCATGAGCCATTGACGCCACTCACAAGACTAAACAGTACCCATATTTTAGAAACTAATTATATCGCGTACTTTATACGGTCCGCAGATAATAAGTCAAATATAACGTAGCCACTTACGAACAAAGTGTTTGAAATCCACCTGTCAACGTTCTTTAGCTAGTTCTTTGTACCCGGGTCGTATAGGCAAGCTCAGACATAATAATCACGTGTGAGATGGAACGTGATTGCATTTGGGGGACGAGGCTATCAACCGTCTCTCGTGGTCAAGTCGTAGCCCCACAAAATACACGTTCCGCACGTCTTAAACCCGATAAAATACTTGAGCATAGCCACTTCAAGAATGAGACAGACCGAGAGATCTAAGAGAGAGAAGACACTAAGAGAGAGACGAGAGTGTCACGATCGATGCGTGATGTTAGTGGACAGAGATGCCGAGCCAGCAAAGCAGACGTCAGTAATGATAGGTACAGATAGAACTGGTCGAAGGAAGAGGACAACGTACTCAGTGAAAGCATGAGACAAGATCCGCGAATACCTCCAGGTCAGTTATGAGACGGTAAGTCGCGCAAGACGATACTTCTACTCAGCGTTCTGTGCTTCGATCTTCCGAGTTTCGTGGTCTCGGACCATTGCCCGGGTCTTGGTTCCAGATCGAAATTACCGAGGCATCTAGGTCACGGCGTTATGTCGAACGAAGTAGGAGGTAGATGGACCGAATGAGTCGGTCTCATGAGGCCCGAAGGCGAAGCATGGTGTCATCACTCTCAAGGCTAGGTCTTGGCCGCTCAGAATGTCTTGCTACAGAGGCCAAGAAGGTCTACTAGTCTGGAAATGTCGTGTCCACAGACCGGGTCTCCTGCCTAGAACGTCCGTAGCAGCGAGACAAAATCTGAACGGCAAGGACACTGCACAGAGCTATGCCCGACGACCATCTTGTCGGACTCAGTAGCCGGCTGCAGTGAGACGTCTCAGAGACACCTGTCATACCCACTGAGTCGATTAGCAGGACAAAGATAGGCAGTCTCGTCGGGGGTACATAACAGTCTATGGCCGCTGAGGTTCGTGGACAGGACGATAACTGACAGCAGGAAGAAAGTCGAGGTGCACTGTACTCATCTACTGGCGACACTGTCTCGCACAGAACAGCAGTATGTAGCTGATGTTCGTGCAGAGACAACCGAACAGGCAGCTTCTAACTCGACGCAAGACTATACTGCTTGCTCAGTGACTTTGTCACAACTACCTCCAGGGTCGTCTGACGACACGCACAGACAGTTGCTGGTACAGCACTCGTCAACCTACAGGGCGTCTGACGAATGACGGCCTCAAACTGTTGTCGGTTTCTACTGTACTTCCGCCAACTCTAGGGCTGTCTGACAGAGAAATTGACGGCGCCTCTAGGAAGACGACTTGGGGTACACCTCTACTGGAGCTCTCTCTCCAACCTCTCCTGGCGTCTCACTAGAAGACAGCCCAGGACGGTTCGGTAAACGACACAACGGCAATCTACTATGTGTACGTCTAAATGAGAGAACTTACTCCTTTCCCACTCCGGGACGGGTGAGGTCCAGCAACACTCACCGTCCAACCTCCACTGCGTCTGTATGAGATACTGTCGATTCACATGACGGTTGGCCTTAGATACAAGATAACGACAACCTTGCCAGGTGGATATAAACGTTGAAGGCGGTAAAGTATGCGCGTATTTAAGTACATTTTGGCACGGCAACCACCAGAGCGTATGAGTTCATAGAAGGCCCCCAGGACGTATAGTGTCCTACAGGAACCAGGGCCAAAAAAACCTCCAGATATTTGACGACTTCGATGCTACCTTCCACAGAACTGTAGAAGCGGTACATGTCCAGCGCAACTTGGCTGCTGGACAAAGTCACTGTACTCTGGTAGACGGACTCTACTAAAGTTTCATATAATATGGTTTTGACCTTCTACACTTGTCTTGAGGTGGTTTCTGACGACTGGTCCGTTTCGAGGCCTCGTGCACAATAGGACAGCAGTAAGTGTCGGTATGGAGCCTAGACGGATGTGCGGTCTTCAGACGATGCTTGACCTAAGACGGAGGTACTTGGTTGAATGGCGGCCCGACATAGTGTCGCTGAGCCATAAGAGCTAAAACTTGACACGGGACGATGTCGCGGCTAGCGCCACGGTTTCAGAGGAAAAAACTTGCGACGTTAGAGCGTGGGCCCGTGCAGGCATGCTTATATTTACCGAATACACTAAGTTATTTTCCCGCATAACACGTGTGTACTAATAAGTAGGATTTTGTAGTATATTACTTACTACCACTTCTTAGTGAAAGAGTAGCCTCTACAGCTACCGATGAGAGTGACTAAAATTTACGACTAAACAATTGTCATTATATATAGTCAAATATAAGATTCGTCGTTCATTTAGTCTTATGTAAGCGCGAAAGGTACGTGCAATGCAGTGCTTAACTACCGTTGCATGTTTATTAACTCTTGAGTCTATAAACCTACTACCCCGTTCAATAATTGTCACTAATTGACCATTCTAAAAGTCCGCCCGTGGAAAAAATTATCACCTACGCTAACAACATAAGGTTTGTTATTGTACAAGAAAAGGACAGTCCACCCCAAATGTTCGGCTCGCTGCGTCGAACGGCCTTTTCAAGTAATGGACCACCGATACGTTCTGAGTGGTACTTCTGTAGTTTACAATGTCGTAGTCCCCGAGTAGGGTTGGTCTCGGGACGGTACTAAAAAAAAAGGGTACCTAACCACGGTAGGGGTCTACCAAACGAGCCCTGTCGACTGGAGCACCGATACGTACTCTATGCGGACCGTTCCTCGGACCTGATAGATGAAAGTGTCAGGTAATGTAGTGACATAAAATCTTTAATTCACCGAGAGAACAAGATACCGCGGATTTCTGGCGGTCAGACTGACACTTACGTGGTGTTCATGAGCCCAAGACAGGGACGGCAGGGCTCCCTCCACGACTACTCGGATTTCGGAGAGACTTAGTGGCGTGGATGATACATAGTATTCACGTAGGTTGTTGTACGCCACAGCTGCCCCACCCACATCAAGACACTGAAAAACAACACCAACCTGTGGAGTATGAAAAATTTGTCCGCGGTAGCTACCAAACTACCGCGTAAAAAAACTACAACGTGTAAGTTTCCACCATTTGAAAGTAATCTTGTCCCTATGAATGTCTCAACAACTGTGACATTTGTACCCAAATGACACGGTGACGGAGAGTGTAGGAGGAGTGGTATCGTTGGAGACTGTTCTTTGTAGACTATCCCTGTAATTCTTCGACATGTTATTTATTCGGAGGAAGAACAGCTCTCGTGACCAGAAATAGAGATCACGAGTACCAGTCTGAAAAACGATAATGGGTAATTCGAATGTATGAATGGATAGATTGTGACAGATCTAACACAGCGTATAATTATTGAACTATGAGTGATGTTATGAACGTCTACGTAGGCATCATATTTCATCCCATATAATTTTTTTTGTGAGGTTCCTATGTGATCTGAACTTTTTCACTACAAATAGTCAGACCTTATGTACCTGTCAGAGAATTAGACATAATTAACATTTCTATTATACTCTCTTGCTAGGGCGTCTTGTCTTCAGTATCTTTTTCCACTATCTGTTATTCGTAAAATACAATAGTAAAATCGAGCCTGCGAAAGTAGTTTTCGCTCAGAATCTGTTGTATCTAATAAGCCATATGATAAGACAGCCCATGTGTGCGATACCTCTGGGCTACGCGGTGTATATGATTTGTTCTCGTGTCTGATTCTGCAATGGTAGACAGTTCCCTCACCAACAGTCAACTCACGCGACGAACCGTTTCCTGTTCGCCCTAACACAGAGACACTATACCGCTACCCATTGCCACATAAACAAGGACTGTCTCCGGAGTTACTGAGAAAGGTCGTAAGCTAGGACTGTACCCAGTCTGCAAGCGATCGGGGAACACCGTACAGGTTGCAATGTCACCTAACGCCCAACGTATTCGAACCGGAAACCACTTTACGACCATAAAAGTTGACACGTATTATCTGCGACATGGTAGTGCGACATATAACCACGTAACTCCCGGCACGATCGTCTGAATATAATCTTTCGCAGAGGCAACTATTAAAGAGTTCTATACTCGTCAAAAGACATTACATGAACAGCGAACACGCAGGGAGGGTCGGGAAATGTGTTTCCTACATTGTGGGCAGACACAATTTCTTTAATCTATAAAATGGCACGAACATTATCCTCATACAAACACGTCAACGGGAATTTTAGAAACCAGAAGAGATGTTTTTTAAAGTTTCTGTCCAGTTTTTATCTTATCACCGTTCTCACGATCGACGATTTTAATAGGGACTTTTGTACCGTCTGATTGGACTTAAACTAGAAACTCCGAGGTTATAGTTATATTACATTCACAGAGCAAACCTAGGCAAGATGTACTGTAGCTCTTTTGCGATCTAACGAAACTTGTAAGCGTGTTGTGACGGAGAAAGCTGTAATACTACTTTTGTCATATTCTGTGTTGGTTAGATACATTTCCCATTCAATTCGGAGTAGAAGTTAATCACAATTATTTTTCGATACTTTCCCTCAGTGTGCGAGGAGCGGTCGAAAATGTCTTGGGACTACTTCGGTTTTAGTTGGTAGTTAATCAGTCTCCGGAAACCTATCCCGGACAATTCGAAGGGAGCGGATGCGTCAGAGTAGTAAAAGGAAACATTCCGAAGAAGTAACTTTCTGTCGTGTAATTAAAACAGTGAATTCATGAATGTGGAAGTCGAGAATTAGCAACGGTGAGTGGAGACCAATACAGCGTTACGAAAGAATCGTGAGCGATTCGTATCCGTCCACGTAAACCTGCGTACCCAGGTTCTATGGAGCCATGGTACTTATACTGTGATTTGTCATTGCCGTTTGCTGGCAAAAGCAGGAGCACCCCGCCCTGGAATTAGAAGAGAGAAAGAAGCTCGGCCAGAATACGATATTCGCGAGATATCCATCCGTCGGTCACTCGACTCAGAACATCGACAAAGGGGAAGATCTCAGGCCTCTTTCCACAGAAATTACACAACGTAGCGATAAGTCATACGGTCCCTCTCTCCCACTCCTATCTCCCTTCATCTCCCTTCCCGACTGTCGGGCCTCCCCGAGTACGTCACACTCCCTTATGACCGCCCAGTGAACAGGAACAACACGGAGCGAACGTCATGGATAAACCGAAATCAGTCGGTCGGGAATTTACGAGATCACCACCGAGTCGCGCGATCGATAAAACTGTATACTTGAAATTCTCACTAACTTCTCAATTGGTCTAGCATATAAGCGGTCAACATATCACTCAATACAATCAAATTTAATAAAGTGAGAAACTCTACTCGTTAGTGGCAATTAGAACAAGACCGCCTGATATTCCGCTGGACTTATATTCGGCGTCGTCGAATTCAACTTACTACACATGTATATTTCGGCGTGACCTTGATATTCGCGGTCCACAAAATTACAAATTAATGGTATACATTCCCAAGCACGTGCTCCCCTAACAGTACCCTTTCTCTACCGACAAATCCTTTCGAGGCCGTAAATGAATTGTAAAAGTTGTTATCTGTTTCACAGCAACAGTATAAAACGGTTTGCATAAGTTCACAATGGTAAAAACACGTTATCATCGATGTTTGTACATGACATGACACATTTGACATGACATAGTGTATCGCAAGTCTGTGCGTTGAAAAGTTGAAAGTTTTGGAATTATGCCACGCGACGAGGGTCGCGTGCATGGAGCCGTCACTAGAATGTCGTCATCAATGCCCTGTTTTTGACAGGAGAGAGAGCAAATTGAGAGACGAGACAGAACGAGTAGCCACAGAACAGAGAGCATCGGTGAGAGCCAAGTGAAAAAATGAAAACGCGCCATGTCACGGATGACACAGGTAATAACGCAAACAAAGTCCGGAGGTCGAAAGACGACCCTGCAAGAGAGCTGGCGACATCTATCTTGTCGAACGACGCCACCACGACCGTCGGCGCCGTGACACACGTCTCACGCGAGCGATACAGCTTCAACGTTATGTGTCTCGCGCAGGGACCGGACCATGATTGAAATATGGGGAGCTATCCTTTCATGTTCTTGAGACTCCTACAACCCTCAGGCCAGGGAACATTCACTCTGGCGAATCTTACAACTATCTTTAGGAAAACGATCTAATTACCCGACGCCTGCGTGGCAATAAGATCAGAATAGGTAGTTAGTAATCTAAGAGCGCGCAGCGATCGACAAGCCTTTATTTCAACCCTATTATGTGGACGACTACGTGCGGTAACTCACATGAGATCATCAGGACTTACACTACATGCGCGACACACACACCGCAGAACACACTCACACACGCACACGTGATACAGAGGACGGATCACTATGCCGGTCTATGTCGTTACAAGTGAGATCGGACACTGGTGACGATGTAGTCGTTGCGCTCGCTACGAGTGATATCGACTATATGTCCTAGCGCGAGAGCGCTTACTTTCGAGCACATAACAACACGATCTACGCTACCTTCCTATTACTAACCGGTGAGGAGAGATTGATTCTAATCTCAATCTAGACACACCATTATCTCCTGTCTCCTCTCTCGATCCCACCGTGAGTTGTAGTCGCACGTCTCGCCGGTTTGTCTCGACATGGGAAATCATTAACTCATCGGATCTCGTGGAATCCCCACACTGTTTACACAAATGTCTCTTTCCTTCTGGTGAGTGGTAACGGGTATGCGGTTGTACAGATGGCGGGTAGTGGGTGTCGGGAGGTGTGCTGTCGGTTGAACTGGTGTGGGCGCGTGAGTGGAGCGGCTAAGTGTGATAAGTGATAGACACGTGAGACTGGTGCTTCTCGTCTGTATATATCTTGGATTTAGAGGTAATCACAGCGTTCCAACATTCTATCCATTATCCAACTAGGGAACCCAATACTTTGGATACGAGAGAGTTATTACTATCCGGATGATAGAGAGAGCGACGTTCATTATAGTAAGCGACACTTTGGTGAACCAGTTAACGCTTTACCGACCACAGAAAACACTATTTGCGATAAGGCGTCCGTCTTTATCCAGTATTGGGGTCCCGGAGAGCTAAGTCCTTCTGACCGGAGAGACTTGTGGGACAGTACAGTGTGTGTACAGACAATACAGAGGGCCGACCGGACCGTGGTGTGTGTTCTGTATGTGTTGTGTGTGTGTGTGTGTAGGTGTGGTTGGTGTGTGTGTGTGTGTGTGTGTGTGTGTGTGTGTGTGTGTGTGTGTGTGGTGTGTGTGTGTGTGTGTGTGTGTGTGTGTGGTGTGTGTTGTGTGTGTGTGTGTGTGTGGGTGTGTGGTGTGTGTGTGTGTGTGTGTGTGTGTGGTGTGTGTGTGTGTGTGTGCGTATGTGTGTGGTGTGTAGCGTATGTGATACGTGTGTTTTGTGTAATACATATTTAATGAGGATCCTCTAAAACAAGAACCGAAAACAAAGCAGTTCAACGGTCTGGTGACCTTCAGTTGTGAACCTGGAAACGTATTCGATGTGTTGTTGATACATTAGAGCACAATAGACTACACAGGACCCCTTGCATTGTCTGTTAATTGGTAAACGTATGAAAAACTGTGGGCATATGCCAGGCCGAGAGACGGACTCGCTCTGGCAGTGGGACTTTAGTGTCTGTTGGTGGTGTGTGCGTGCGTCGCGGCCACAGCAAATAGTGGTAGTTGTGTGTGTGTGTTGTGTGGTGTGCGTGTGTGTGTGTGTGTGGTGGTGAGTGTGTTAGTGTTGTGTAGTGTCGGTGTGTGTGTGTGTGTGTGTGTGTGGTGTGTGTGTGTAGTGCAGATAGATTAGTCTCTTCTTGTCGTAAAGACTTTTGTACAATTTAATCCAAGTATACTATAAAAGCAAGCGGCGTAACAAAAAAAACCGAAACAAGAGATATGAGACTACAAGAAGTCCCACGTCGAGAGGGTGGCTCACGTATAAAAGGGTTTAGGGGTTATCCCGGAGGATTTCCTGGACTCCCTTGACGCGCTCACCGGAAAGCGGAAGAGGAGACGACGTACACACGTCTATAACACTACTGGAACAGAAAGTCAAGGTTCTGGTAACAAGTCTTTCTATCCAGGAGGTATCTGAGACGATCATTTGGAGCACAGAGAATATTATATAGTCCTTCTTACACGGATAGTTTTTGAGAGTTACTATAAACACAAGAGGATCTCAATATAAGATCAGACTAAACGTTCAACCGACCACTCGGGAAAAAGAAAACAGCTAAATTTTACTGTATGAACACCCAAGTCTTCTCACGCGCCAAAGGACGAGGAAAAAGAGAGCAGACATGGTAGCCAGTAAAATATAAAACAAGGAAGGAAACCAAGGGAGCTGGATTCAAGTTCCAGTGGATGCGTTGCTGCTTGCCTTTGGTGAATGCTGGTATTTTCAACTGTGCATTATACAGTCCCACAGTGTCTTTCACATTGAAGCCTCTATCAGCAAGAACAACATCTCCTGGTGATAATTTCTCAAGATATGAGCAGTTTTCTGTAATGTACTTGTCGCTTGAGCCCCCTCCCCAGCCCTTTGACACAAAGGATGTAACACCCTGTGGTGTTATAGAAATTAGATATTTTACAGTGTTGTGGTGCTTGTAATAGGAGTATGTTTGTGCACGTGCCCTTAAATTCTTTGGCTTCTCTACAAAAATTTCAAAACAGTCAATGATGGAAGTGCAGTTGCTAAAATTATCCCTGAAACACATGGGCAGACTAACCTGAATTTGATCTTTTGAGGGCCAAAATATAAGTGGTGACAGTCTGGTGACATACATGACATCTAAAGTATTGTTGAACATTCTGACAACACTGCTCTTAGACATATGAAAAAGATAAACAAAAATATATAAAGGTAAGTTAAGCCTCATTCTCATCAGTGTTAATAAAAAGCTATGAAAGGGAGTCAGTCTTGGACCACAAACCCAGACAGGAAGCCAAAAACAATCATCATTTTAGCATTGCTTGGTAGGCCTGTTAGTTCCTGTACCATCTCATCATTTCCTTTGAAGGCTTCTTCCTTGAAAGACAGCACATTAACTTTGTCCTTAAGACAATTAACCTCAGCTCTTAATCGTGCACACTCGTTTGTCAATGCCTTGACTGTAGCTCGGCAGGTAGCATTTGAGCATGGTTCCACAATACCTGAGCTAAGAATGGCTTGAGAGTAACTGTGGTCATCTTTCACACATTCTACCTGTTCAACTAAGGTGATGTCAAGCCCAGTGGCATCACTGGTGCTGGAAGGTGCCACAGTCTCATGGTCACTATCAGAAACCAAAGTCTCAGTCCGTTTCCTTTTCACCTGCTGAGTATGCTCAAATCTGCTGGTGGCATAGATGCTTCTCTGCCGCTGTCCAGCTGACGTGTGCGCAAACAGGCTGGGGATGTAGTCAGGACTCATGGGGTTGTCATTTTTTCTTCCTAAGCAGACAGAGGCAAACATGGTAGAATATTAATGTGTGTATAAGGCCTCCTAATAAGATAATGACAAGTATTACGATCCAACTTAGGTAAAAGTAGCAATAATACATGTAATATAAATACACAAGTAATTTAAGGCATGCATTCAATAATATTGAGAACGGCAATTTCTTTCTCAGTTTTCTGCCAGAAATGTGTCTTTTATTCAAATGCAGTCGGTTTCAAGCGTAAAGGAACACAGAGCAAAACTAATGCAGTCCTTTCAAAACTGGGAATATTGAGTGCTATGTTACCATTACACTGCTAACGGTAATTATTATTCGGCAACTGAATTATCTATGTTGAAGTATTTAGAAAACGTATTTCTGACAAAAGAAGCTAAAAGATAACAATAAGTGAAGAGCTTACCGGAAACGAAGTGTTGACTACACAATCTGGAGTTATGTCGGCTGCCAGTGATCCCTTCTGATGGCAGCCAGCCATTTATTACGACGGTCTAAGTCTTTGGGGATCGATACAAACTGTAGTCCGGGGTTCCTCTGGCGACTATTGTCACAGCCCACAGCACAACAAATCCCAGGCATATCCACAA
This sequence comes from Notothenia coriiceps, assembly GCF_000735185.1. Lineage (NCBI taxonomy): Eukaryota > Metazoa > Chordata > Actinopteri > Perciformes > Nototheniidae > Notothenia > Notothenia coriiceps. Next base: position 261,625 of record NW_011349526.1, on the reverse strand, counting down.
ACTTTGTTATTCACGATGTGTCTTTCTCTGTTGCTTCCTCCGTGTTCTCTGTTGTTGTAATGACTTGCTGTGACCGGACACCAAAATGGCGGCGCTAGAATACAGTGACGTCACGTGGTACCCATGAATATATAGGCCTGTCGCGATAATCAATAAATTGACTTATCGTACGATAAATAAAAATGGACTCGATAACTTTTCTGAGCTCGATAAATTGCACTCTATATGTGTGTTTGTTTACATAAGGATGTGACCAGAATTTTAGCCCGGCGCGCTGTGAGGGCTCACACACAGCCAACTCAGGAAACTCTGCGTGCAAGAGTGTAGCAGCCAAATTAATAATATAGAGACAAGAACGAGACAACGTGTGACTTACTCGAGGGGAATTTGAAGTTAAATGGAATTGGTTGCCAAACCTAATACCACATCTCCGGTGTGGGAATATTTTGGATTTAAGCCAAATCAACGTGGCGAACCTACGGACTTGAATGAGCCGGGCGGTGTGTCGCATTTGTTTAAAAAAGGTAGCAACAAAAGCTAGCAATACGACCAACCTTAAACTGCACCTGAAACACAACCTACCCATTCCGTTTTCCCAGCTGGGAGCAAACTCGGCAGCTGGCGATGGAGAGCCCCCACCTTCCCGACAGTTTACAATCAAAGATGCATTTGCCCGACAATGCAAACATGTTGGTGTTCCTTGCTCGAAATCTTTGAAATACAGATTTGGATATGGCCTGTTGAGGCATCTGGGTCTTTGTAAGTAACATGTAATGTTTGTATGGACAGTGGACTGTACACTTGACTGTTGTTTTAAGGAGGGTTTTTTTTGCTTGTGAGACAATGTGTGCTCATGTAGATATGAGAGAGAGCTTTGTTTTCCAGCCTGAGTCTATTTAATTGATTGTTTTGGTTGTGTGTCATTTAATTAATTTTGTTATAATTGAATTTGTTTTATTTATTGTATATCATTTATATATTTGAATATTATTTCACATTTCATATGCAATGTTGGATGTTCAATAAAAATTTATGTTTGTGGTCTAAAATGGTCTTACAACGNNAGCATTTTGTTCAATATCTGGCATTAAAATGTATTGAGCTCTGATTGCTGTTTGTGCTGGTTTGGAAAATTGTTGGGAATGTGATGGAAGCGGTTAGGTTTGAGGTCAGAGAGAGGAAAGTAGGTCCTTACTCACTAGAATGTGTGTGTGTGTGTGGTGTGTCATGGGATTTATAAATGCTGCAAAATGAAGTCCTTTAATGGTGCACCATTCCCTGTGGCGCAAAAAACGTTTTAATGGCGCTTTATGATTAAAATCTGATTATGGCAAACTAAGAGAAAGGGATTATTCTCATTAAGATTATTTCAGCAGATTCTTGATGGACTGCTCCATCGATATTCCTGTGTTGGTGTGATTTCTCACCGTGTGTATTGTCCCACTAAGAGTTTTTGTACCTACCAGAAAAATGCAATAGCTCGTGAAAAGTATTCCTATTTTCAGCTGTATTTGTTTGTATCTCATTAATACTAAATTGTTCCTGTTATATTTCCTATGAGGGTTACATTTAAAATTATTAATTCATTAGTCAATTGATTATTATTATATTTTATTTATCTTGATAATCAATTAATCATTTAAATATTTTGTAAGCAATGATTCCAGTATTTTTCAGAAGGCAGCTTTTTAAATGTAAGGAAATGCTGTTTTTCTATCTCTTTAAAATGTAAACTGAATATATAAGTAGGCCTCTCACGATAATTAATTTTGTTGGACGATACATTTTCCCAGAAATTATTGCGATAAACGATAATATTGTCGGNGCAGGAGAATTTGAGGGGTGGCATCCCCTGGCAGAAGTATATTCTGATTTAATCGCAGTCATATCAATCAATGTTAACTTGGAAATCTATCAATATTGTGGATTTCCAAGTTAACATTGATTGATATGACTGCGATTAAATCAGAATATACTTCTGCCAGGGGATGCCACCCCTCAAATTCTCCTGCCACCCTCTTGCCACCCCATGAATATTTGTCTAGATCCGCCCCTGCTCTGACCTCAAACCTAACCGCTTCCATCACATTCCCAACAATTTTCCAAACCAGCACAAACAGCAATCAGAGCTCAATACATTTTAATGCCAGATATTGAACAAAATGCTACAGTTAATAAGTCTTGTGTTTGTGCATTTTGGCAAAGGAGGGTGGAGCAATACCAGAAATGTAACAATACACAATAAATCCTATATACTTAAAAATACCTCAATTCAATAACATGAAAATGCTTGGTTAGAAAGTTAATCGGATCAATACTCCCTCTCATATATCTATTTGATATTGCTGTGACAACATCTTGTTCAAGCACATGTATTTATTCAAGTTGCTCACCTGAAATTAAAGTTTACAAGAATACATAATAGGAAGACGTTGTTGGTCTCGAACCATGACAATACTGTAGAAAAATGAGTGACGCCATGTATTGTTGGCATATACTTACCAAAGGAACTGTTCTTGTGACAAAAGTGTGTTTGCATGGGCAAAACATAGGGCTACTCAATTAATCATATTTTAATCGCAATTACGATTATGGCTTGCAACGATTACGAAAACAACGTAATCGAATCAAAACAATTATTTTTTTATTATTACTTTTTTTTAAATTGGTTTTTCAGTTGAATTATACTCAAAGTTCAGGGTAATCAACTGTTAAAAACATACTGTTCAACATTTTTTTCTCCAATAAATTGATGTTTTCAAAGTAAATGGATAATCGTTTTTAATAATCGTGATATCAATTATTGACCCAAACAATCGAGATTATGATTTCAGCCCTAGCAAAACATGACTAAACTAAACCAACCCTTTTTAACTGCATCAGTTCACTTTGTACTGTTAACAGCTCCGGATGAAGCGACCTCTCCTAATCTTTCCTAAATCTCAATCTCTACATGTTTGGCAGCCATTCCATTCCAGTGTCTGTTGAATTACAACACAGAGACATTTTGTCAGTAGTATACGTAATAAAATATATCTGTTTTAACTTTACTCAAAGACATTCCTATGAATAGTAAAACCAGAGAAAGTGATAATGCTGCAGTGGTCTCTTCATATTTCCCAGAGCTGTAACTTCAAACCTTATTTCCCTTCTTATTCATATCAAAAGGAGTACACAAACACAGATAATCAATAGTGCAGTGCACAGGGAATGACAGCTGAACACCTCATGACAGAACTGCTTGTTCACGTTCCAGCGAGCAGAATGCAACTAAAGCTCTTGGGAATTGAAACTTTGGAACAAGGAAATTGTCTGAAATGACATAACGCAAGCCTTTGCAAAGCCATGCAGCGTTGTGTGGTCTTCTCATTGTGGTGTTGCAAGGCTGTGCCCAAGGAAGACCTTTCATGTGGGGAACAGAGAAAGATTTTTGACAGTTTCACCTCTACTGTGTCCTGCGGCTCATGATTGTGTCCGGTTTTACTTTCTTTTGAGCCGACACACAACACATAGTGGAATGCTCCAAGTGACAGAACAGATGTTTGCTGGGACAGCAGGCTGTAATTGGTGTGTGACCGTTCATACTAATCTCAAAACTAACCAGGAAATCCAGTTTCCCCCCCTTTTATCCTCCATAAGCCGTCCTGTCTGCTCCTGTGTCTGTGGATTCAAATCTGAATAACTGCCAAGTTCTGCTAAAGCTGAAACATTTTCAACATATTTCTTTAAAAAAAAAAATAGGCTTTGTGGCCAGCTTTGGTTTTTGGAGAATGTTAGTCCAGCTATATTCAAACATTACATCGTGATCCAGCCAATAACATACTTATCTTGATATTTTATTTGGCTTTCCTTTCTATTGATAAGGATCTACTTTTCAATAGAATGATTATACATTTTGTTTACTTTATTGCAAAATAATCGATTTCAAAACGTATTAACTAGTGGTTAAACATAAATGCCTTGTTTTTGTGAAGGGAAAAATAAATGAGTGATTTCCTATTGCATTGAGCTTGTTAATCCCTTATTTGATCAACAACAAATGTGCAATTATTGAAATAGTGTTTTCTTAAGATTTCTGTTTATTTAAATGCCTGGCTTAAACTTGGGTCTGCTGTTGATCGAACAAAACAAGAGATTGAGGATGTCGCCTGGGAATGACATATATATGCAACTAATATAAAACAAGCAACTGATTATTTGCATTAATAAACAGATTTAATAACGGAAGAGTTGATAACAGATGTATTTATGATTAGGATCATTATAAATTACAGCCTTAGTCATTTATGTCTCTCTTTTTTGCCAAGATGATATGAAATGCCTTGTAAAAGTTCACCCTTAACATAATAGTCTTCAAAAGAGAATAAAAGACACTGGAGCCCTGCCTGCAAACCAGAGACAAAAATACACACCTCCCCCTGCTTTTCACCTACAGCTGGTTTGGAGGGAATGTCTTGGAATTTGGTAAGAAAAGGCTAACTTCCTGGCATCGTAGTTAGTTAAAATCAAATCAAATCCATGTACTATTATCTGATGAGATAGTAAAGATAATAACAGGAGTGGAAGGTGACAGAATTCAGTTATAGTTTGTTCAAATAAAGTTTCCTTTCAAATTCCACTCGCCTCTCCCACACGTATTATTTAGCTTAATTATTCACCACACCAGGAAAGAGCGAGTTCAGATCTGGAGCGTTGTGTAACAAAGAGGGAAACAGTTACAGAAAGATGTGGCTGTAAATGTAATGCTTCCTGACAGAGCTGCTCAATTAATCATATTTTAATCGCGATTACGATTATGGCTTGCAACGATTGCGAAAACAAGGTAATCGAAATAAAACGATTATTTTTGTGTTATTACAACTTTTTTTGTTTTTTATTACTTTTTTTTTTTTGGTTTTTCAGTTGAATTATACGTTATGTTATTATTAATATACAAGTTCAGGGTAATCAACTGTTAAAAACATACTGTTCAAATGTTTTTCTCCAATAAATNGTTCAGGTAATCAACTGTTAAAAACAATACTGTTCAAAAAAAATTTCTCCAATAAATGGATGTTTCAAAGTCAATTAATAATCGCATTTAATAATCGCAATTACAATTATTGACCCAAATAATCGAGATTATGATTTTTGCCATAATCGAGCAGCCCTACTACCTGATATGATTCAGCTGTTTTATGATCATCAAAGATTTCAGGATTGAGCTGTGAAAGATTAACCATCCATTGAAAGGAAAACTTTGCCTTTACTGTTGACAGCATGCAAATCAGAACTAAGGCACGATGCAACTTAAAATACATTAAAAAAAAGATTAGACTACGTTTTATATGGCCATCTCATTATCTTTGGTATCTGCCTGCATGAAATAATCCCTCAGACAGACCTGTGTAAAATGTCATGTGTGTTTCGTCAACACAGCATACCTCCAGCTTTTCCTGAGGTGTTTTTTTAAACAAATGGTAGAGAAAATGCTGCGGGGCAAAAAACAGGCTTTTTTTGTTTTGACTTGAATTCTGATTGGCTGCAGGAGTGAGACAACCACCAACCAACGTGGATACAAAACCATTTCATTGCTGAAAAGGCTTTTTCCCCTCCCTTTTATAAAGGGCCAGATAGTTTACCACACACAGCTCCCCTGGCTGAGAGCCTTTCTCATGGTAATTGTGGGAGCTGGAAACAGAGTGCCGTGCCAAAACACCCACTGCATGTTGAACAGTGCACAATTGTAGTGACAATAGTCCATAGGCAGAGTTCATAGGCTGTAGCTGGACTGGGAGGAATACACAGACTTTAAGATGGCCTACTGTAGGTGGAAAGCATAGACCTGATGGATATTAGACATTGTGCCAGTAATTATACTGTATTGTTCATTCAATAATGTCTGTAACACATGCATACAACATCTCTGACACATTCCTGAAGGGGCTTATAGTGTATCCACGGAGCCATGATGGTTACCCACAACCATTCTATAAAAATGTTCGTTATCTATACTATTTTAAGTATCCTCTATTTTGTGGCGGGATGACTGCATTTCTTCTAAGTAAGGACATACATAAAGGTCAAATTCGCTGAAAGCAATGAAGAATAACACTAGGAAAGCAACCAATGATATGTTCAGGATGGAAAAAAGTTGACAATGTCCAAAGTGATCCCATTTTATCAGTATCAAATCCCAACATATTCAGTTTACTAAAAACAGAGAAAGAAAGAAATGTCCACATTTTAGATGCTGAAACAGCATTTCTGCCATTGAGAATAAATAAAATACTAAAATGAGGTTGAACTATAGTGATAGGTCAACTGTTTCTACAGTGTGGTATTGCTACTCTTACTGAACTTCTTCCTGTTGTACTACACTGTATCAGTTAAGCTAGGTGTACACAGGGGACAAAATTAGCACATTTACCAGCCATATGTTGGTAAAATATGCACGTGGCTAGTAAAAAAAAACAAGCATCATCTATTGAGAGACTGTATGCAAAAATGTGAACATTCAGTAGCCATTTGGCCAGAGGAGAAAAAAGTTAACTTTGTCGCAACCTTTTTATCTAGCAACTGCATTTATTTTTTACTGAACCTCCATCCACAGAACACGTCTCACATCCGATGGTACGCTTCTGCATTCAATACAAGTGAAAAATAGAAACCGTAGCTCTCAGGGGTCGTGAGGTTACAGTCTTCAAATGAAAGCTCAGATTGAATGTTCCCGGTATTAACAAGCAGGAGAAAAGGCTCTGCTGCACTGATTTGAGGAACGTTGCTCCCTGCCGCGATTTCTGAATAACAACAACGCCGTCAGCTGCTCTTGATGTAGGTCAGATGGAAAACAAACTCTAAACCTGGAGGCACCACAGTAATAAGCCAGTGCCAGGGCCACATCTACCATTAGCGCGGAGATGCAGGTGCTTAAACTTGCTGTCGGTGTGTTTTCCACACACACCACCGTGGGAACATGACCGCACATAGCGTGGTTGTTGAGGGCAGTAGTTCAGGGTTACAAATAATAAACCCCTTCCATCCTGGTGTTCAAACACAACGCCTAGCATTAGCATTGTGGACAAACTAATTAACTGGCAAGAGACGGGGATGTTAGCAAAAACTTAGTAAAAGAAACTACTTACTGTGATGGTAACTTCGTGCTTTTTCAATCGATACTTCAGGCTCTTCATCTTGCAAGTTGATGGTGGTGGATATCAAAAGTTTCCTTTGGAGGATAAATTCATAAATACTATAAAAAACGAACAAGAAAGTTCATGCGAAGTTAGTTTTATCTGTCTGTTCTTCCTCCCAGAGCGAGTTTCACCTGACGCCTAACCTCAAACCCTGCTTGCACTTTGACTGACAACTCCAGCAGCCAATCAGACTGCAGGATGTACCGTTTTTGTGCTTTTGATCCAATTGCCGTTGCTGGAGGGCGGGACTTCCGCGTAAAGTGTCATTGGGAGAAGTTGGAGACATCCTGGGACAGGGCAGGAAAAACCTGGAATGACGTCAGGCGTACCTGAAGAAAGCGAAACACCTGGAAATAAAGCACCTGTCAACCTGTCAACCACTCACCACTAATGGTTATTTACAGTAAACATCTCAACAAAAAAATGGTTTACATAAATGTATATACTTAACTACACAAACAGTATTGTAAGTAATCTGATAATAAGCTTCATTCATCTTTATTGACTGCTTTAAAGAAAACATCTGTATGTCAATATCTCAAAAGTATTTACTTCCTAAAAAACATTGGACTATATTTATTTTCATGAAACATCAAGGAAGACAACTATATATATTTGAGATAAAGTTAAGAGGAAGTGTTACGAATAGTGAGACTATTGTATGTTATACATCGATATAATATAACACAGGATGGATGAGATTCTGATATAACTGATAACATGCTTGAGCTAGTATCAGTACAGATTATGTCACTTCAACCATTATGTAAGAGTCTTTATAAGCATTTAAAGTATTTATGCCAAAGGCTTTTTTAGACTTCAAAAAGAATGAAAAAATATTTGTTTGGTTTAAGCTTATTTATTACCTTCGGCAAACTTTTGTCAAATCTCAAAATATTTAACAGAGAAAATCACATCAGCTTAAATGTCTGATTTTAGAATAGTTGATGGTTTTAGTAATATATTGAGTTAAGATATATAAATGCTGGAACACCAACAGTAAAATATCCTTATACCTTGTTTTCATTCCCATATTAGTTTTATGCTTAATGCCCTGATATGTTAATAACTTAATATAAATATATAAATTAAACTGTGTCACCATCTGTATGACTTACAATGGCGTACATGACACCCACTTGAACTGCGAAGTACTGACAGATGCAGCTATATTTCAGATTTCAACTTTTCTTACCCTTCCTGTTTAGTGAAAACAATGAATCTTTGTTATTTACTGAATGATGAAGTGTTCCCTATATATGGAAACAATTCTCCTGGGCTTGATAAACTATTTAGAAACCCTCTTGGATCAGCTGGAAAATGCTTTATCACAAAGCTGATAATAGGGTGCAATAGTGTATTTATAGATGTAAAAAAAAAATAATAATGATTGTATTGGATCTATTTCTGTTGCTTAAACTACCATATAATAGTTAGATTAGCACAAACTCAAACATATACAGTAGTCAAATGTAACATAAGCATTAATACATGAGTTATATTAATCTAAAAACATCATATATAACAGACAGCTATAGGGTCCATTTTACTGCACATTGAGTTTTGATACTTTAAGTTGATGTAGACAATAATACTTGCATACTTTTACTTAAGTAAGGATATGATTGCACTACTTTAACTTGTAGCCGAGTATTTTCCAGTCTGCTTTTTTTACTTTTACTTAAGTAAAGGATCTGATCACATAATTAACACTCCAGAGGAAGCAAGGTTGACATCGTTTTTTGGAGAATCAATACAAAGGCGGGGAAGATGCTGCCCCTTTGTGGCGAGCTAGATCTATAACTGACACACACAATGGGCCCTAAAGCCATCAGCCAATGACTCTATAAACAGTTAACTACAAAAGTTTGTAAACTAGCAAAATAGAAACAATAAAATTCAACATGAGGCAGAATAAACAGACATTTTACATTATGTTTGAATCATCAAATGCCCAGGATTTGTCAATACAATGCAGCAACACACATTCAATTGTATTATGCGGCAGTTCTGACTTTGAAGTACATGGCATAAATGTGTCTCTTTAATTGTCTTTGTGTCCATGACAACAGTGTTACCATGGAGACATCACTGCCATTACTGTTCCCTCCGTTTATAGCTAGAGACGACTCTGCACAGGCGGGGTCTTCACTCCTCACAATAAGTGGGAGGAGGAGTTCAGACCCTCTAGCACGTATACACATTGGTGAGACGTAACTAAGTACAACTCAACTGCTGAACTTAGTTAGTTTTATTTTGAGGTACTTGTACTTTAGTTAAATGTGACCATTTTGTGCTACTTTATACTTCACACTTCATCTCAGAGGCAAATACTGTACTTTTTGCTCCATTACATTTATTTTGTGTTACTTGGTAACTTTGCACAATCAGAGAACACAAAATATAATTCACAAATATTTGTTGTAGTATTATAGATTTAGATCAATCTTTATTGATCCCCAGGGGGAAACTCAAAAGCTTCCTAGCAATAAAGTTGTTTAATTTAACTCAACAATTGAAACTGAAACGTATCACTAATTAGTACTTCATGTATATTCTTGTGCTATTTTGTACTCAAGTTAACTCTTGAATGAAATACTTTTAATTGTTAGTTTATTTCTACACTTCTTATAAAGCAATACAACTAGCGATTATTTTCATTATGGGGTATGTAGCTTCCTCTGTGTGGAATCTTTTACAGCTGTCTTTCTCAGAGAATTCAACACATGTACAGTATGTATTAACAATGGAATTTCCATCTAGGTATTTTGTGATCCGTCAGGTGCCATCTGTAACTCACTGCCAGTAATGCCTGTCTTAGGGCCCATTCAGGAAAGTCCTAAAATAAACTAAAAACTATTTTTTAGAATTGCAACAGAATTCTCCCCATGTCCAGTCTACTCTTAAATTAAAATAAAAACAAATTGTTCAAACTACTGAGATTTGTTCTAATTACAGCCCCTTCATATGGCACAATGGCATTTATTTCATAAACTAACAGATACAAGTTGGTTATTTTTAGCAATATGAAACTAGTAAGTACCGTATAATGCAATTTTTAGCCCTGCATTATCTGTGATGACACCAAATGATTTACAAAATATCAAGAAAAAAACACAGTAAACAAAGTTTATATTGGGAAGTAACTTTTTTTTTTTTAACAAATTGATACAAATACACAAAATACAAAAACATCAACTGCTGAGTGCTGACCGTGTTGTCCGGCATTCATTTGCACCTTATGTGACAGAAGGAACACTAATAAATACATGCAACAGTAACTATCTATCGGGTGAAATGCGCAAAACACCAAAGAGCTGCTAGTGGAAAGGGTAACTTATCGACAGAAAATGTAAATGTTCTTGTGTCTTTTTAAAGAGGTGAGAGAAAAAGGACAAGGTGAGAGAAAAGAGGAGACATTTTATTAACAAAAAGAGGTTTCCTACGTTTTTTTCCGACTTCCTCAGTGTGACAAGCTCCTGAGACCTTTGTGCAGGAGGCAATTCAGTTCATGAAAAAAAAACGTCATCCAAGCGTGACCTCAAAAGGTAGTAATGGTTATTTTACATGTGGTGTGATAGAGGAGTCTCTTCAGGAGCGCAGTGTGCCGAGAGCTTTCACACAGCCTTGCGGTGGTACTCTGGGGGAGCGACCTCATAATCTGTGGCACTCAGTAGGGTGGACAAATTCTTTACCAGATACCTGTAGAAAAAATAGAAATGATTAGAGTGCTATAGAAATGTTTAAAAAAAGCTAAAACAGCAGTCAACATTTCCTTGGCCTCTCTTTGAAATATGAGTGCAAAGTCAAGCTCTCATACACAGAAGTTTAATTGTTGAAGAAATAAAAGGCTCTATGTGTTCATCATTTAACCCTTTTCTGGCGCTCCCAAATACTTCAGCTCCATATTTGAAAAAGAGACACTCGGGTAATATCTGCTCCTTGACAACTTTTGCTCACAATTAATTTGAAAATGAACATAACCCAAGCTTCAGATCTGTACGTCATAAAAGCTGTCAGGTTTCCATCAGTCGCAGCACGAATATCTTTCAGAGCAGAAAATCGATTGCCATGTTTTTGAGGGTTTGCAACAAGCCTGGCTGCACTAAATATGAACGTGGTTGTTACATGACATTTGAGAATTAGCCAGACATGACAGAGCGTGGTGCGACTGGGAGTTCAACCTTACTTGAGGAAATCTTGGAGGTAACTGAGAAGCAGAGCCAGACTCTTCTCGTCCAACGGAGTGTAGGCCAGCATGGATCCGATCCGCACTGTGGGACATACAGTAAGTGAGGGACAACGCAGAAGGCAACTGCAGGCTGAAAATGAAATAGGACTGATGTTGTGAATGTAAAATTGCTTCATAAAAATGAGGATCAATCCAGAATTTAGTTTTTTTCAACCGATTATTATTATTTCTGCAGGAATGAGTCCTAAAAACTGTGTCTTTAAGAGATTTTCGAGTTTTGTCTTACAACAAAAAACATACCTAAAAACACTACAGGTTGCCATGGACACGCCATCACGCAGAAACAAAAATCATCAACTCAGAGGGAACCAGGGGGGGTGGGGGGGGGGTCGTTAAAAATCATGATTGCTTTCCAGAATTTATTCTCAGCAATACTCAAAATCCAAATAAAAAACATTGCTTTTCCTCGAGGGGACAATGGCAATTCTCACTTCCGGGTCTGCCGACAAAAAGATGTCAATCCTGCAGCTCTTTATGCTGCCATAACAATGTAGACCAGCTGTTTTAAGATAACAGGTGTTTCTTTTGCTTTATCAGAAAACAAGCACGAGTTAGAGATAGCTAGAATCCACATTTCTCTCAACTAGTAAATGCAATTTGACGCTGTGCAAGCTTTGTGTACATTTAAAATGCTAATACTAAATAAGGGTCAAAGGAAATGATGATAATAATATCCTCTACCGCAGACCTTGGGAGTGTTTGCCAAACTCAATGTAGTATGATTCCTTTGTTGAATTATTTTTAGAAATCTGGAGAATACACAGATTGCTTCACTTGTGAATTTGTGTCAGTGAAGCAGTTGATTTACGCCAGTGATCAAAGAGATGAGTCATTTTAAGAGTTATGTTTACTCTCCCATCGATACAAAATGAATGCAATTATCATTAAGAACACCCACAGATGTCACACTGAATAGCTAACCTGATTATTATTATTATTATTATTATGGTGTATCTTATTTCTACACAGTAAAGAGCAGCCTTCTTTATAGTGCTATACAACTGTGTTATATTTTTAAACTGTGGGTAGCTTGGTTGAGGATTAATTTGCTGTTTCCACAGTGGAGATTATGTTGGAAAAAAAACAAGTTGGACCTAATCATGAGAAATCTGAAGAGACCATTCACAAGTCTTTCTTTCAACAAAGTAAGCTGGGTGATTATTCGTACACCTCCATAGAGAACCTGTCACAGACAAGAACGGCATTCATTTCACTCACTCTCAGATCCACTATTCCTGTAAGAGGAGAATTTTCTGAAAGCACCGGCAGTTTCAGTACAACGGTTAAAAAGGATCTTTTTAGTCCGATGGTTCACAGCACTGTTCTGTGTGTGGGCTCCATATGGAGGTGTGTATATATGTGTGTTTCAGCGTGTGTGTCCCTACCGAACAGACGCAGTAGGTGGGGGGCTCCGTACACCTGGGACATGGGCGTGTCCGGGTGTTCCGCCAGCATCTCTGCGTACTGCGGCCTCTCAAACTTGTACAGCAGCTGAGTTCCCAGCATGACGTTAAAGTACTCCCGTATCCCTGCCACCACTTCGTTTACTGCATACTCCCTGAGTGGAGGGGAGAGAAAGAGGTCACATATTTCTCCAAAGACTTTCCATGGAGATGTAAGAGATTGCAGCTTTATGGAGCCATAATTGGTACAAATTTGAAAAAATGTCTAATAGGAACTCAATAAAAGCAGAGTCAGACATAATGTAAAGGCGTCTACAATGAGCTGTAAATGGAGACGTGGAACTTCCGTTGAGTTCAGTTATAGACATACTTTCAAATTCAGCAGGTCTTCTTTGTACAATAGCTGCACTTGATGCGCCTAAGTGGCAGCATGCCGGTTAAATTGCACAGTATTTTATTCAAGCTTACCATTATTCTCACATTGCAGGATAAAAATAGGGACACTGCAAGAACTGTAACTGAACAGGTGGAAACAAAGCGCTGTACACATGAAGCGATGCCTAACCCATTATCTTCAACATTTCTACAAAAGTTATGGTGGTTATTCTTACTTATTGTCAGAGTTTCCTTTAGATTTCTTGTAGTTTGCATAGTCCTCCAAGACAGTCTCTATATTCTTCTTAGCAGGCAGATGAAATAACTGTAAGCAACAGAAAAGCTTCATTTAGACAGCAAAACGTACAAATATCACTGTTCCTCCCTTTATTTCAGCAGTGGTGAACCGTCAGGGCCTTCAAGGTATTCAGAGAATACCCTGGAACACTCAGATAAAACAAACAAAACATCGATTTAATTATATACATAAAATGTATTAAAATGTATGTAAAATGGATAAATGAGAATGGTATCCGTGTTATTGATCTTTAATGTTACGTTGATTTGTTTGTCCTTCTCGGACCATGCACTACGCATTTCAGTGGTTTTGTGTTAGAAAAGAAAGCAACCAATCAGATCTTGTTCTGGGTCTCTGGGTAGAATATCCTTCAACCAAGGTATTCTACATCCTTGATAGAATGCCCTGGCCCTTACACTGAATGAGAGCGTTCCTTTGGATTGACAGTTTGATCAACCAATCATATATTGATTTGTAGCCAGTGGGCGTATTCTTTCAGAGTTCCCCTCGGTTTCAGGGTGTTCTAGAAGGCCCGGTAGGTCAATGGCTCGAGACAGAGGATCTAGATAAATGCCACGAAGCAATTCATGCCGTTTTATTGTTTTTAACGTTCTAATGGCAAGTGCAACAGGTGAAGATGAAGTTGTTGCGGAATTGTTGTGAGTACCCTTTTCAAGACGATAATTCAGTGAAAAGTCGGACATTATAACGGCGGGGGGTGTGTGTGTCTACAGAAGGGGGTCCAGTTGTCGTCGCTGCATTTCAGACATAAGTGTTCCCACATATTCTCTAATAAATAGTGACATTTTCATGGCAGTGCTACTTTATACAGATCTGACTTAGGTTGCAAATCGACCACCTTTTGCAGAAGCGTTATCAGGGCATGCTCTGGACAGTATTGTCAATAATCTGGCGAGACCTATCATGATACAGGGGTCACTATAATATATTGCCGTACTGTAAGAGGGGGAATATATTGCCAGCTCCTGAACCATCTTTAGGAAAACCGTTTTCTATGCAATCAGGACAGCGTGATCTGCGCTCGCATGCATCACAGTCCCTCTAACATCCAACAGCATGGCACTAGTTTAGAAATCTAAAGCACTATTTTCTGTACCTGTTTCTGTCGTGTGATGAGGTCCCAGTCGTCCACTAGCCAGGGCTTCAGCTCTTCAGGGATCTTCACCTTCACCTCCACACGGTTGGTGAACATTTCCTCCTGGACACACAATGTGGATTTTCTTTAATGGGTGTTTAGGAGCAGGAGAACATTTCACACAATCGGCAAAGTGGAAGTTCCACAACTAATGTTCCAGTTTTCTAATGTTGAGTTTAAAAGGTCTGAAAGTAATTCAGCAGATCGCCACTTCATTTCACAAGTGAAATAGTCATTTACGGTTTGAATCTATAGTCTCAATGATCCAATGAGCTCCTTAGAGGCAAATACATTATCTTTTATTCTTATCCTTTGGGCTATTTGCTTGCATACATTTTTTTTCTTTTAGGCTAGGGGAAACAAAAAAACTAAAGATACACCTTTATGTATTTTATTTGCTTTTCTATTTGTGTAAAATGTATAAAAAATGCACCAAAAGTTAGCATCGCATAATGCCAAATGTGCATATTTAAACATACACATTTTCAAAACTTGTAATATAAAGATTATTCTCTTAATGTCATTATTTAACTGTAGAAATGTATAGGTTTATCTCTAATAGTTAATAAAGCTAACCTATTCATCTGTAGTGACTCACATGACATCAAAGAAGGTTCAATCTTTCCACCTTTTTACATAACAAAAGGCTTATTATGAAGAGTTTGAGCTATATAATTAACTGGGTATATTTTTGTATGTGTGTCAGCAGAGATCGCAATATGTTGAGATACATACACTCTCCACAGTGGGATCGACCCGAGCCCTCTTCTTCCGGGGTCCCTGCAGCGTCTCTCCGCTGCTGGTGCCTTCACCCGGCCCTGGGGCTGAACAACACAACAACGCTTATTCATTATGGAGAAATAAATGTTTTCATATCAAAACTGTCAGGTTGTCAAAGTCTACACCTATTTTTGAACTCAACAGACCTGTCACAGGTTCCGAAAATAGGACAGTGCGTTTAGGAATAAAGGATGAGCAGGAAGCAAAGAGTCATTATGCAGTCTGAGGGACACGTACATTAATCAGCACTGCTACTGAAAACACTTTGAGTCCGCTTTCCTTGTGATTTGCTCACATTCAGCGTGCCTTCAAATGACTTCAGACTATGAAGATAAAAGACTAAATATGAAGAACTGTTACACTTGAATTCATAGATGTTGTTACGGCTGCTGCCTTCCTGGGGGGTATACTACGAAGCTGGTTCTCGAGTGTTTCGTCAACTTAATGTGTTGCTTAAAATAATACTTCTGCATACAGTATGTGACACTGTGAGTGTTGCACGGCCAGATACGGCTCAGCTGACTCAGATAAGGAGATATGATACATTATGATGTGATATGCCGCGGACTGTACTTAATGTTACTGTGATTCGGTTACCTATGTTGTGGCAGATATTTAACTTAAGTAAGCTTTCTTAACGCTAATGTTATAATAGTCAGATTGCTCTGAAGATGGGAGGTAATATTCTATTAATGTTCACGTTCACACAGTCGGTGATTTTTGCCGGCCGTCTTTCCTGCAACGGCAGCTTTTCTGTATTTCCTTTCTCCTGTAATATGACTTGATCGCTTTAAACTCCGCACACTGAGCTCTGATTGGTCAGCAGGCAGTGCTTTCACTGAGTTGATCTCTTAGCCTGCAACCTAACCTGCTCCCGACCAGGTTAGCCGCACAGCGTAAGTTACCATGGAGATCTAGCCCGCTAAAAAGAGAACCAGCTTCGCAGGACCGGAAACCCCGAGTTTTCCCTGAAGTTAGCCGGCTAAGCGAAAATCCTGCTTCGTAGTATACCCCCCAGGTCCTCTTAACTGTGTTAATCTGTGTTATATGTAAATGAGCTGTGCGGTTGCCCTGACGTCATTGGCTGCCATCTCCTGGTCCGCCCCCTGAAGATTGTGATTGGAGCACGCCGGGCCCGACGCACTCCAATCGCAGCGCACAGCCGGCGCACACCTGCTGGAGATGACTTCAAAGCCTGGGGACAATCATCACTCTGGAGGCTCTGTGATGTGGGACAGACGCCTCTCGCTAGTTGCTAGTACAAAGCTGTTAACAGTGGTTAACTCGTGTGGTCTGTGTTTGTCAGGATTGTTGTGATTAGATGTGCTTAGATTAGTGTAGTATTGTTTGACTGTTGTCCTCTACCTTAGCTGTGTTTCCTTACAGCCTCCCTTTGTTAGTCTGTACCACTTTAATAGTGAGGGTTGTTTTGTTGTTAGTTAGTTCGTTAGTACCTATTTCTTTGTATGTAAGTAGGCTCTTTTTTTAAAGTTCTCATTTTGTTTGGTTAGTTATCAACCTGTGCCCTTTTGGCCTTTTGTTTGTTCAAGGCTTCATGCCTGCCATTTTGTTTACCCGGCTATTTTAAATAAAACCTTTATAATTATACCAATTCCAACTGGTGTGTGTTGCATTTCCTCATCCCTAGTGTGGACGTAACAGATGTAAATCCTGATATCACCAAATGCAAACAATGTTTACATGTCTTTCTTTTATAAACAATACCATTATCAGAGATTTGCTCCTAGACTCACTGTAAAGTGCAAACAGGGACATATTTGCCAATTCTTAGAACTTGCTAAAATGGCATTTCCTTGTTATATTTAAATGTCAGTGTCCCATGCTGACTGACTAAAACAAACTGGCATGTGCGTCACAATGTATGATTATCGATTGTATAACCAGGTTAAACTAACATGTCATGCAGAAAAGTTGTACTTACTCTTTTGCTTTGCCTTTTTCACTTTCCTAGGATGCAAAAAAAAAAGCATTATGAGGGACAAAAGGATATAACATGTTCACTGTATGCTTCCTCCATTTAATATACATCGTCGCGCCAAAATTAATTCTACTTACATAATGTGTATTACAATACATTGTTTCATTTAGCAGACGCTTTTATCCAAAGCTGAATACAATAAAGTAACCTAACGTTTATAATATTTGGAATTATGAGAGGTAGGGACAAGGTGGACACTTACAGATCAACATTTTTCTGCTGCACAGCAGCAATCTTCTTGCTTGGTGCTAAACCCCTCATCTTTCCCTCAACATAATGGTCCCTGGGGAAGGAAACAAGCAAGTTAAAAAACAAACAAACCTTAGAGTACCTATTTATTTAAAAATGTAGTACATCAACCATGCATTATTTTACGCTTTGTTAATGTTGAAGCTATTTTGGGACAAATTACACAAATATTTAACATTGTGGACTTTTGTTCGACATCGTTAGTTTCACACAGTAACGGAGGCCTTACAAAAGATGATTCTTTATCCTCTCTAAACTTACTGATTGGCCTTTTGAAGCTCTTTTTGTTTCGCAAGGTTGCTGTCCACATACTTGAGAACTCTGCTTTCAGGAACCCATTCATCCCAGCTGCCAATGAAAAATACAATTTACAGTTTAAAATTCACAGTGAAAAAGTGTTCATGGATTTCATTCACAGAAAGTTGTCTGTAGTAAACTAGAAAATCAAATTGTATCCAAACCAAGAGGCTCACTTTTTGTTCCATCCGCTGTAATGAATAAAGTATTTGATCAGTTTATCCTTTATGTTGATTTTTACACACTGTAAAAGAAGAGAACACACACAGGTCTGCATAAGTCGTTGGCTCACATTTGTTTTGAAGTTAATTATCAACTAATAACATATATACAATGTTAGTACAGAAACAAACCTTAGCTTCATAAAGCAATGGCCCATGAAAGCACAGGACTCTTTCACCTGCGACGAGAGAATAACAAAGAGAGGATTGAGAGGGAAAATAATACAAACATACCAAAATATGTCAAAATGTAAAAAGTCTTGCAAGAACTATGGCGGTCCATTGATAGATTTTGAATTGATATAATGTGTACTGACATGGTTTCAGCGGCTCTTTGTGTCAGTGGCTGTTTAATAAACAACGGTTTAGCTAATACATGGGAGGAAAAACAAGCTAGCTAGCCGTTAGCCTAGCGTACACTTCTGTTTTATGCATTATGCTTCATTTTAAGGTGACGACGTTTAATTCATTTGAAACATGGGTATGTTTTGAAATAACGAACTACATATACAATCAATAACAAAGGCTCTGTGGCTCTGTCCCCCTCCCTGAAGACCACTATTGTCTAGCTAGGAGCATCAACAACAACAACAAACCCGCCCCCTTCAGGCGCTAACAGCCGCGTTGTTTCTCGGTACAAACCTTCTTGAAATTTAGGTTTAGGGTCCTGTTTTGGCGCCATTCACAGACTCAACGGGTCGGATCTCTGAATGATCAAACTCGAGCATTGCCAGAGTCCATTTCTTCCAGGCTCAAACACCTCCGACATTGGTGCCAAAAGCGAAGAAGAAGCTGAGGAGAGCCCGCCTGCTGCTGCTGGTCACCTGACCACCATGGACACTGTGCTGCGTTCAAGGGGCTCCCGCTGAAACTCGGAGAAACGATTATTTAGGTGGTAGAAGCTATGGGTAGAAGTAAGCAAAAGCAAAAGCAATACTGCAGTGTAAAAATACTCTGTTAAAGTTAAAGTCCCTAATTCCAAATGTTACTTAAGCAAAGTAAGTAAGTATTAGAATCAAAATATACCAAAGTACCTTTTTGCAGAATGGCTCATTTAAGCACCACACATTTGTAATAATTGTATTTTAATTATTGATGAATTCATGTATTTATCACTTTAATGTTGCATTTGGTAAATGTGGTGTTTATTTGGATTACATTGTATACTTTAAATGGGTAGATTAACCTAAAATATATATTTCAAGACTCACTAACATTTATGTAAAGACTGTGAGGGAGCTAGACCCATAGGGAACATTGGGAATTGGGAACAGCCTTACTAATCTATCTCAATGCAAAACTAGCTTTACCTCTAACTACATAAATTACATGCTGTTCACACATTCACGTATTTGCATTTTCTCTGTCTATTTCATCAGCACTTTGTATACTGATAATGAATAAGGCCAGTAGTTTCAATGTTCAGGTCAGTGACACTGTCCTCACTGTTATTCAGTCATTCACAACTTCTTATATCACTTGCTGATCAGATGTGTTGCATTTGACTAGTGCAGAATCACATTTTGTTTGTGAGAATACATTTTTTATTATGTCACATCGTGGATATGTTTATTTACAACACTCATATATCACATTTTCATGCCTAAAATATGTATTTTGCCCCGCTAAAATCAACAGCTTAATGCTATATTTTTTTTCTCCTTTGCTTTAGCATATGTTGCATCCATGATTGTCTTAAAAACATACTTATCGAACACTAGTTACATTACTTGCAAATATATTCCTGATGGAGCCACATGTTTGATCAGTTATGACGCAAGCACACTATACTCATATGACAATAATTATGCGCAATTACGCACGTAGTCACTTGGACTTTACACTAGAGAAACAACACTGCTAATAGTTATCTAACAAACAATGCTGAAGTGGACATCAGCGTATTTTCTTACACAGCAATTCCTATGCGTAAAGCAGATAAAGCAGTTTCTCCACATTCACGAGCCACATTACGCAAGGCTATAAGGACAAGAAGTGCTGATGAAAAGGACATTTTACATTAAGCAGGATGGAATAGATATTGACATGATGCTGCTTGTCTCTAATTGTGCTTTCTGACAGGTCTCCTCTCTCACTCCAAGCCTTTTTAGCTGTGCGCACTCGGTGCGTCTTGGGTACTGTTTCCAACACTTTAAATCATTCTCAATTCTCCACAACATCAGCCTCTGTGTATCAAACTTCTCAGTTTGTTCCTAAACTCTTTCCTCATGAGGCAGTAAATAACAGGGTTGAGGCAGCTGTTGGTGTGAGCCAGACACACGGTCAGAGGGAACACATATGTGTGCACTATGTAGTACGCCTTGTCCCAGTTTGCCGCGTTCAGTTTGACCAGAACACTCCACAGGGTGATGGCATGATTGGGCATCCAGCACAGGAAGAAAGACAAGACGACGATGGTGATGGATTTAGTTACTTGGGATCTCCGTTTGGGGTTGCTTGTTTTCATACTCCGGTTGCGGATGAAACGCAGGAGCATTATGTAGCTGATGGACACGATGGACATGGGAAAAACAAACCCCACAAGTATTTTCTGTATGTGGTACACTGCTAGCCAGTACTGTCCACCAGGAAACTTCAACAAACATAGTTTTTCTCCCGTGACGTTGCTGACAGTTGAGAAAATAGACGTTGGAGCAGTAGCCACAGTCGCCAGTGTCCAAATAAATACACAGGTCCATTTGGCTGAACAGGACTTGCGCGGGGTGCTGTTCTTCAGAGCCGAGGCGACAGACCAGTAGCGGGTCACACTCATGGCAGTGAGGAAGAACACGCTGGCGTACATGTTCATCACGGTGACCGAGAGGATGATTTTGCACATGGCGTCTCCAAACGGCCAGCTGAAGTCCAGCACGGTGTCCACGGCCCAGAAGGGCAGAGTGAGCACGAACTGCAGGTCCGTCACTGCTAAGTTGAACACGAAGAAGTTCACGGTGGACTTCTTCCTCTCTTGTTTGACCCTGATGAAGAAGAGGACCAGCAGGTTGCCCATCAGACCTGCAGCGCAGACCACCGAGTAAACCAGGCAGATGAGGAACCTCAGGATCAGGCTCCCGTCGGCTGTCACGTCGATATCATCCATGTTGCTGAAGCAGTCCACCTCCACCAGTGATCTGTTCAGACACATGCTCTCATTTTCTTCAGACATAATGTCTTCAGTTTAAGAATAAATTCAGTTAGAGGTCTATCATTAAGATAGATAAAATAATTTCTGTCCACAGAGAGCTGGTGTATGTAGTGTGACTATAAAACATGGTGCCATCCCTCTGTCTGTATCCACCCCACCCTCCTGTCCTGCACTGTCCCCTCCTCTCATCTCCAAGACTCATCCTCTGCTCAGACAGCATGACAGTAATGGCTGGATTGAGGTGTTAATTGGAGAACATTATGGTTGATGCGTCCATCAGTCTTGTGCGTAATGCAGGCTTCTCCATCACTTTCAATCCCAAATAAAACATCACGTTAATCATTTCAGATGTTATATATAGCGCGTGTCACAGTAGGGAAGGCACCGTGGTGTTGACAGAGCATGAATAATTGGTTTTGTACCATCACAGAAAGGGAAAATTTGACCAAGAACAATGACTCTGTGCTGACACCTGGTGCTCACTTCTAAGTGTAACAGGCAGTTCAAATGTTATGACAGCATCATGTGCAAAAAAGGCCTTTGTGATATGAAAAAAATCAAAAATTGCAATATTTTTAACTAAATACCTTAACATCGATATTGTAAAGACCTTGCACAATTGACCATTGATGCTCTCCTAAAATATTTACAAAATGAAATATTTGATAAATAACAATCATATGTGATTTTGTAAGTAAAGGCAAACTAAAACAGCTAGAAAATGTTTCTTTCAAATTCAGAAAATAACATCAGTTATTTAATATAGCCTTAAAACCCATTCAAAAAACAACACTTCTGAAATTAGGACATCCAAAATATAGGACGATATCTAAGATAATATTACAATATTGATGGTATTGATATATTTCCCAGCCTTAAACCCCATCGTTTAAAAATAAGGGAACACAAACACACAGAGAAATACCAGAATGCATTTTATTACATCTAAACTTCTCTACATAAACAGGTAACATTCAATAAGTAAACAATTTCTTCCAATGCAGGTAATAAATATTTTTTTCACTTGGTATATTTGTACAAACTGACAAGGGTCCACTGTACAACGCCTTCTCCTTGCTCTCCTCGAAAAGCCTTTTTAGGATTTTTCTCATATTAGAGCCGTGAAACAGAACCTGTGAATGTTTTAAGGCAGTGAGTGCAGGTGTCGACTTGAGTCTGACTTTGAGATTACTTCTGTTGTTTAAGACTCTTTATTGGCCACAGTCCTTTTTTTTTTAATAATATGACAGCTTTCATTTTCTAAAAAATATATAAATTAATTTATTCTCTCGCTCTGAATTGACACAAAAAGCATACAAACGGACATCAAACACCCACGTTTGGATCTGAACTCTCAGGTTTCCACACAGACAGAATATACACATTGTTGACTTTTCCCTTTTAATTTAGCAGAGGCATCTCTTCACTGTAGCCTGTGGAGATTAAATATAATAGTGGCCTTATTCCATTCACTTTATTCTGAGCAGACGCTGGTTTATTCCCAGTGCGCTCACACCAGCCAACACATAAGCTCCTGCAATCAATGCTCTATATATACGGCTCCAGGTGTAGAGGGGTTGATAGGGCAGCCCTGTGCTCATCCATCCCTGCCTGCAATCTGACACTTTCTAACAAAATAACTCCCCGAGCTCCAAAAGGACAGCTTCTCCAAAACAGATGTGCACCACAGGATGGAGTTGTGAACACTTTACATTATGAAGCCTCCCTGTATCCCCATACAGATGTAGATCACTTTAACAGAAACACATTCAACACGTTGTGCTCTCTCTCTTCATGTGCTGCACTGTCTCCTGACAAGCGTAGGGAAAGAAGAAGTTTAAATAAATACAATTGTGATAGAGAAAACTGTGACCATCTTAACAAGCTTCCAAATACTGGTGATTTATATTCAAAGTAACAAGAAGGATACTAAAGGATCAACATCTTCATCAGTGTACTAAGTCAGGGTAACACCTCATAATAAAGGAAAACACATATTTAAATAAATGCAAAAATATTACGCAAATACTGGTTTGATGCATGAATTTATGCAGAATGTGACGCAAATTCATGTTGTTGCCATGAAGCAGTCACTGTGAGTTTACGTCGGCAGATAAAACTAAAAATGATCAATGTTTTTTCACATGCTACCAAATGATCTGGAATCCAGTTACATACAGTGGCTGATAAAACATTTCCAAAATGTTCACTTTAGCATAAGCTAAGAAAACCCATCTGTGAACATGCATGTTCACAGATGGGTTTTAAATGGTTTAATTAATGTGATAATATGATTTTTAATTATCTAAACAAATTAAGACAACAGAAAAATATTAATTCTCAAAATGTGGATGAATGCCATCAACGGCAAATGTCTGAAGAAAAAAGATGGCTTGATATTGCCATAAAATGGAATACTGACTTATTTATGTAACTGAACTCCTGCTAACTTGGCTGTACATAAATGTACGTATGAAGTCACTGAGCTAATCATTCATTGATAATCCATTTAGCATTACCTAATCACATTAACTCTCAGCGACTTGGTGAGCAACCAGAATTCATAACACATCCTGAATTAATTAAAACATTAAATCACCATGAGTCATGCACGTATTAATTAAGCATGTGCTTTGTGTCCTGATTATAAAGCGTCAAACAGGAGCATTTACATGAAGAATGACTCATTGGTTCCTTTGTGAGAGATTGCGCTGCTGGTAAAGAATATTAATAAAATGCATATTAAATAAAATCATAGCACAACAGCTCCCGAGTGAAAGTGACTGACGCTCACCAACGGAAATCAAACAATTTGTAAAAAATATAATATATAGAAATAAGAATAAATAAAATACTGAACAACACTGGAAATACACAAGGACTGGTTCTGGGTCAGTGTGAGAGCCGGGGGTTTGTTCTCATTAGAAGAACTGGGAATAAAGTTAAAGATGCAAAGAGAGAGCAAGCGAGGAAAGAGAGAGTGGGGGGGGGGTCACTTCGGGTCATCATCTCAGTGAGAAGCTGAAGGACGGGACAGGGGATGGGGGGCCGCTGTCAGAATGGATTATCCCCTGGTGATAATTTGTTTCCGAAGTGAGCTGCCTGTCTCGGACGTCTGAAAGTGGAACATCGAGGAGAGGCTGATGAGAGGGGAACGTTACAGGATGCACAGGAGGAGGAGTGGGCTGTTACTGCTAATGACACCTTGATAACATCTGCTAAAAGCCGAAATGGAAGCAAACACCTAAAGTGTGTCCCCTCTTACAATTACACAATACATTCACGAGCAAACAGTGTCCCCAGCTGAATGGAGGTACTCCACCTCACTTGGACACTTCCACATCGTACACAAAGTGCTCGTACGGTTTTTAAATTACAGGCAGGTCATGTATTTTTAAACCAGCTGGCTTTGTGCCCAGTGTATAAGTTGGCATGTTGAAATCTCCCTCTTTCACTGTGGCACTCTTCCATGCTTTTCCAAGAGCAGTTTCCCAAAGATAACTCCCTGTATAACGCCTAGGCTGTCAAATACATCACGAATCTCCACAAAAAGCTTCGACAGATGGGACAGAGGTTGTGGGCGAGCATTAAAGACATTCTTTTGAGTTTGGAAACTCAAAACATCCCCACCACGCTGTGAAGCATGCACACAAACAGGCACTAGTTTAAACTTGGTCACATGCCATGGACGCCGTCTCTCCAGAAGGACTGTGCTGCTACAACAGCTCGGCCTTCATTGTAATACCTTCTTTAACAGTCAAGCAAAAGAACGATGAAACTAAGAAAACAAGACATACATGAACAGAGATGTCTAAATAACCATCAGCTGAAACCGAAGAAGTGGACACTTGGACGGAGAACACTGTGGCACACAGATTCAACTGCACTCAGGATATTATGATCATTTTCATCAGGTACTTTATCGTGTTTTTGGCATTGTGCAAAAAGAAAAGAAAAATAAACTCTTCCAGCTCAAAACTCTAAATCTGCAAGTATAAAGAGTTTAAAATTCTCCATTTCTAAATGCTGTTTTCCGGCAGAGTCTTTGTGAGGATTTGGAAATCAAGGAGTGATTTCTACTACTACTCACTTCCTACAGCATTAACCTGAAGGTCAAAGGGAATGCATATATATATATATATACATATATATATATATATATACTATATATTTATTACGGTTTAAATATCATACATAACTTAAAATATAATAAAAGTAATAGCACATGAATACAAACTGTAACTTCAGTGTTCTTGTTATTGGACAGAGAAAGAATAAAGCATCATTTTAAAATGGAGCTTGATCAGTTAAGAATGAGAAAACTTAAAGGTCCCATGTCATGCTTTTCTGGTTATTACCCATCCCCTTGTGTGTTATGAAGGTTGTTATGCATGTAAACGGTCTGCAGAGTCACAAACCCTCAAAGTACACCCTGTAGCGAGTAAAAGCTCTAACACAATAATACCTCCCCAAACGCCTCGTTGGAGATACGTCACTGTCCATTTGATTCGTTCCGGGTACGCATGATGTCATGCGTACCCGGAACGAAATGGGCCAATCCGTGGATCCATTACATTACGTCCGCGGAGCCGTTACATTAAGCCCCCGCTGATTGGTCCAAATTGACCAATCCACGGACTTCCTCACACACACACTCAGTGCAAGCAGCTCTGTTGATCTCTCCTCCCTGGCTGCAGGCTGATAACAGACAGTTGGGATCGCGGCGAAATTCTCTCTGCAGACCCATTCTCACAGCGTTTATCAACCTTTTTCTTACTCAATATCAAGCCACACTTATTGTTTTTACTCCGGCTGTGACTTTGTGTGTGCTCAGGATGAGTTTGGCTGTGTATCGCTAAACAAGGAAACCACACCTCCACGGAGCTTAGCGCGATTCACAACGTCCCGACCTCCCTGTGAGCACACTGTGCTCACAGGGAGGGTGGGGGCTGGAGCTATTGGAGCTACAACGAGCCGTTAAAGGCAGAGAGTGAAATTCAGTGAATACACGTAGTTTACAGAGATGCTGTTTGAGAAACCAAAGTGATTTTGGAAAATTGCACAATATAAATCTATTCTAGTAGACCTCAACAATGGAATTGTGATCAGTGGAAATGGCCATGACATGGGACCTTTAAGTTCATATTGTAGAAATGCAAATAAAGCTAAATGTAAGCAGGACAAAAAGAGAAGCAAAAGACGACCACATGGCAACAGGCGTTATATCAAAGCTTTGAGAGAAAAAAGGGAAATGCAACCTCAGTCCTCTAATTAAAAGCAGCAATTGAAGCAGCTCACTTGACTGAACATTTTCCGATATAACATACAAAAGTAAAAGAGGAAAATATATTTGTTCTCTGTACACGGTGCTAACTCCTCGTTTTTGTAGAAAAGAGCATTTGTCCTTTGTGTGATTTGCTCAAGTAGAGTCTTTGCTGTTTGTGCCGCGTTGGTACCATAAACATGCTGGACAGGTTCCTGATCTGAAGTCAGTACACAAACAGAAGTCCACCGCTCTGTCTAGTGAAGAGAACCCTCTGTTAATATTATATAATATATAATATTAGTGCTCTCGTTGAGGCACTCTCCTCATTAGGACTCCACAAAGTGTGATGACTTGGCGCCAGTCAACTTTCTGGATCAAAACTTCACCCTGTAGTCAAAAAACGTGTGTTACTGGATCTCAGCTGGACCCAAAGTGTAGTTCTGACTGCTCTCCAGTCAGTCCAACGATATAACGTCAGGTATCCCGCCGTAAATCGCTGCCACTGCCGCCTCAGCGCTGCTCCGGGTGGCCACCACCACGGGGTGTGTGTGTGAGGAGTGTGAAGACGAGTGTGTGGAGTGTGTGTCGCGGAGGCTGCTTGACGACACCAGACTGCTGCTGCTGCTGCCCGAGTTGCTTGCTCCGTTGGTGGGCACGGTCAGCGAGGGGGCTGAGGAGCCTCCTGATTGGTCGAGGAACAGCTGTGAGGAGGAGGAGGAGGAGGTGCTGTAGGGCAGGAAGCGGTTGAGAAGCAGCTCGTGGTCGTCTGAGGCTGAAGCTGCGGCCGCGGCAGCCATCACCATGTTGTAATGCTGAACCAATGAGAAACAGAAGAGAGGAGCAAAGCTGAGTTCAGAGGCTGATGAGGTTATCATGGAGAGTGTTTGCAAAACAGAAGACCCTACTGGCTGGGTTTCGATTTGAGTCTGAGAGCAGGTCACAAAGCATTTTTGCAATAAATGTTGTACCAGCGAGTTCAAATAAAACAAATATTAAAGAAGTGTTGAGAGCATATTATGATGGTGTCCCAAGTGAGGGATAATGTGCGGCGAGGCACATTAAGCAATAATAAAATACCCAGGAGAAAAATCATAGTTGTGAACACATAGTTGTTTAAATCATTATATGAGTATTTAAGTTGTATGTTGAAATGTAATAAATTAAACTAAACTTAACCAATACATCTGATTTAATGGCTAATGTTGAATTACGAGGAGATATTAATTCTGTATGTAGAATAACCAAACTACAAGTTAAATCAGCTGGAAAAACAAAAGTACCCTGCCGGCATGAGGAAGGTCTTTAACAAGTCAGTATTGTTACTTTGCTTTAATGGTTAAGGTTTGTTGGCTACAGCAGATTGCTAATGGTAATCTATTTTTAGCCCCTGTGTATTGATTTTATTTTCGCATTAACTGACTTAATGTAATCTTTCTACCAATCGCTGTTGAGATATGACTAAATTCACAAATGATAATTGAGGTCATCCATTTCCATATCTCAGGACTGTCAGCAGCTTTGTGAAAGGGTATTCAGGGAACACTTTGAGCAAGGTTGATTTTTTGTGCAATTTAGTATTGCAGATATGATGCTTTGTGAAAATGTTCCCTGTTTGAGGCGAGACCAAAGACCAGACATTAGGAAGTTCAGACAGCATGGCTATTCATTACTGAATGTGTCCTATGAAGAATCAAAGCATCAAAGATGAGAATATACTATGAGATTATTTACTAATCTTTAGTGGCTACGCAGGTAGTTTTGGGTTTTGTTTAGTCCGCGTTTCAAGATATTAAAGAGTAGCGTCTTTCCAGAAGCAATTTATCTTTTGTCGACAGAAATGCTGCTTACAGTCTCCGGGAGAATCATGATCCAATAAAAACGGTTCACAGCAAGGGGAAATCGCCAGGGCAACGGGGGTTGCTGATTCTGGAAAGGTAATTGCTGTTACATTTTTAAAATGTAATTTTCTCAAACTCTCTGAAATTCTATTAAAGCTTACTGTACTGTATCTGAAATCTCAAAAGCAAAAGGATCTAAACATCTAGATACAGTGTCCCATTAAAAGAAAATTGCTTTGTTGTTGGTAATGTGGGATAACCAACCCTTTATAAAGAACATTGTAGATAATAGAACTCAAACGGAGAAGATTGACAGATGAGGATGTCAGAAATCAAGCAACAACTGTATTTATGTTCGAGCGCCTCGGAGAATTCAGCCCCCCAGTAACCGGTGGGTAACGACCATCATTTGTCAAACGTCTCACTCTCATGTCTCCTTTAAATAGCCCGTAGAGACAGAAGCAGACAGTGACACAGTTAGAGCGTGTAGCAGCAGACTGTCTCACATCTTATGGCCACAATACCCTAAAAATCTCTATTCTTTATTTCATTCTGAAGCGTTTGACGCTGCATGAAAGATCTTTGCTCACTGCAGAGAGGAAGTTTTTCATCAGATAACACTTTGACGATTCTGATTTGTTTTTCATGTGAGCACAGTCCGTGTGAAACACACCGGCTTCTGCTTCACTGAAAACAAAAAGGATCCGGAGGGTAAACATTACATTACTTGTTACATGCTTTTATCCAAAGCGACTTACATACTCAATACAGGGGGATTTGAACCTGTGACCCCCTGATCCGAACACCAACGCACAACCCACTACGCCACACACCTCCCCAAACTCAGTGATGTTTTACATACCTGATGATTGTCACCTTGAAGAAACGAGAAGAAGCTCAACTCTGGAAATCAAGCACAGGCAGAATAATGGTGAACATCAATACCAACCGATATCAAAGGTGCAAATGCATAATGTTTATTTAAAGTTACTAAAAGCTGGAATTATATTATATAGCTGAATGTGTCTAATGGTATTTTCAATCAGATGCATTTAATAAAACCGAGCATTAGATATTTTGCTGAATAAAAACAATACAGTACATTTGACCCCTTAAACGTTTACCTGACAGGTCGGTGGGGGTGTGGTAGTACGGTCTGTAGTCCTGAATGAGGGGGGGGACAGGAGGGATGTAGCTTGTGTCCACGGCAGGCATGCTGGGAGTGCAGCTGACAGGAGAGACCTGGTGGTGCAGGTTCAACACCCTGCAGGCAGATACAGAGGAAGAGGTTTAGAGAAGAAGCAAATGAATCTATAATAAGGCTTTGCTTTCATTTCACATGTATTTGATAGGACAGAGGGCGGCTCGTCTACTCCTTTGAACCTGGAAGCACAATCCTCTGAACAGTCACATGATTCATAAAAGTCAAATGAAGCAGCAGAAGTTTCCAGATGTTCATTATGTATTTTAATTCGTAAAGATAAAGTAGCTGTTTCAAAAGGTGTTTCGTAACTAATTCCTCAGAGTTGTTGAACATTGAAACACAGCAATCTCTTAGGCTTGCGTTATTGTAATTTGTTTCAACTATGGCTACATAGACTGAAGGCTCACTCAAAGCTTGTTTTTGCACATACAGTATATCCTGTGGTTAACAATGTCTTTAGCGTTTGGCTCCATGAGATATATACGCCATGCCCAAGTCATTATATCACGAAGCCCCCTAACAGCAACACTCAGCGCTGCCCATGTTTGTGATCAGCTAAATGTTTAGAATTCAATCAGAGTTTAGGACTGTCTAATCAGGCAACTCTTGCGGAAGATGATGCGCCGACTTAGAAAAAAATAATGCTGCTTTTATCAACTCTGAGAGATGGAAGCCATTTTGTGCAGAGTGTTTATAGTTAAGAGCAGCCAGGGCCCCTTTGCTGATTTTCATTTGATGTGAGAAGGCCTAAAGACTAAATACTTTTTTTCCCCACTGTATGTGACTCAGATCTGTTTATTACTGAACAGCACAAATTATATATAATCTGATCTTTTCAATTCTGATTTGTCACTTAATATGTTATACTTATTTCTGATAAATCATATTTAATGCATTATTTTCATATAAAGGACAGTTTTGAAACTGTAATACCCAAAGAGTCTCATGAGAGGCGTGAATCAGAACAAGAGCCAACTCAAATGCTTCCTTTTTGCAGTTCGTAAGAAAATGAAAAAAGAGCGTTGACCCCATATTAAAAGTGAACTAATGTAAGCTGCAGATTACAAGTCAAATATTTTGCTTCCACTGGCTGTAAATTGTTTGGAGATGTAGTTCACGTTTCCCGATTTGTATATACATAAGCTTCCACCTTCTACATACATTGAAACTGTGCATCTCATAACATGGTCAATGGTCAAAATGAATAGTAACAGGGGCGCCCAAAAAAGCTCTTCCCCCTACCTCTGTTTGTCAGCTGGAAGAAGTTTCCAATCCTTCTGATCCTGAGAGTTTTGTGAAGCATTTACTGCTGTCTTGACATTTATATACATATTGAATTACGATTGGCTGAACTTTAATCCTATGATCCCGATTCTTATGTGCCATAAAACGATTGTGTTTTTTTGAAAGTCAACCATTTCTAGAAGTAAAATCAAATTCACTTTCTGAAAAACTCCTCAGTCAGCACTCTCTGCTTTCCTCTGTGGGCGCTGTTCATTTGTGAAAAGCAACTTGTGTGTTCAAGTGCAAAACTCGTGAATTTGTAAACATCTAAATGAATAAATACCCATCTGAGCAGCTAAAATATGCCTCATTTACCCATTTAACTAAATGTGCAGGTTTTCTTTTTAGCCTTTATTTATACAGTTGAAAATGTCATTGAGACACATGGTCTCATTCTCAAGAGAGACCTGTTCAGTGGTAACACTACCACACAAAGTTACAGACAGACAGGACACTAAACACAGAGGCAACAATCAAATAAAACATCGTAAAAAGTCATTGAAAATTCTCATTCACATGGTGTGTGTGTGTGTGTGGGTGTGTGTGTGTGTGTGTGTGTGTGTGTGTGTGTGTGTGTGTGTGTGTGTGTGTGTGTGTGTGTGTGTGTGTGTGTGTGTGTGTGTCTGACCCTTTGTTGTGTGGCGGAGAGGGCGGGGACATGGAGGGACACGGTCTTTTGGGCGGAGGAGGAAGTGGCGGCGGTGGCGAAGGCGGTGAATCCTGGCTCTCGTCTTCTGAGGAGCTGTCTAGCGTCAAGTCGATCACCTCCACCTTCTGTCTATTGCTGCTGTCACCGTGGCTGTTGGACGAGCCCCGCTGGTCCGAGCCTGCAGACGTCCGACATGAACCTGGAGAGCAGCCGCCACATTGTTATAGTCACTGTGCTCATGTTTATCATTTCCTGAGGCTGCAGAGTGAAAAACAAACCACCGCTGAATACTGTAACTGTGCTAACATGCAGACATACAATTGTCCCCTGCTCTCAAATGAATAACAGTGTTTGTTACTATGGAGACAGGCAGTTTATTCAGTGGCATCATGATTGATGCCCCGCCAAATTAAAACTGACAACGCATACACAAAGATGGGATGGAAATGCACGTTCCAGTTGCCATGTGTGTGTAATCCTAACTTAATTACTTTCAGGCTTTTCTCCCTGCCTTCATGTAGAAGCAGCCTTTCTGTTTTTTAACCCCGCCCTGTCTCCCTCTTCATCCCTCATGATATGCCTCACCATCCAGCCCGTTGCTATAGGAAGCAGAGGAGACCTCCTGCACTTCCCTCTTAGACCTCATGGGGGCCCAGCTGCCATCCTCCTTGAACTGGATCTCATCACAGTCCATGCAGCTGTTGAGGATCTCCACGAAAAGCCTGAAACAAACATACACGTCATACAAAAACTATTTGAAAAAAGTACACACAAACAGAAATTGGTTTTATTCAAACAAAGGCTGAGCAAAGAATGTTCACTTCTACAGAAAATGAAAACAGGCTAACATTAGCACTGTTTTTTTAATGAGATAATAAACACCTTTCTTTTTTATATCACATACTATCCCTCTTCCTTCAGGATTTAAAGATAGCCAAGTGAGTGTTTGTAACATAAACATATGCATCGAGGATGGAAGAAAATGCTGCAAGAGTGGTTTGAAAATAATTGCGGAGACATCTTTTCAGTGACCCAGTTTCTCCAGTGAATTCAAGCCGACCATAGCAAATCCACAAGATGGCATCACACAAACTTAGAGTTATCCTACAGCAAATACCAAGTCCATTCCATAATGTTTAATCCTTCAAATGGCTTCAAAAGATGAGATTTAGATAAGTTGTGTTTCTGTGAAGCTCTAGGTTTTGAGATAAATCAACATAAATCACAATGTATCAGTGTACAAATTGGCTAATGAGTAATGTAGTAACAAAAGTGTTAAGATCAGGTTAACAGCTAATAGAGGTTTACAGCTAAGGCAAAACAAATGAATGAGTGTATAAAACCCAAACATGCAGCTGAAATGCGGCAGAAAAAAAGCTTGTAGTCGGACATGGGGCCCTGTTGGGTTTTAAGGTTAATGGTTCTGAACATCTATTGCATCTATTCTGACGGGTGGTTGCAGGATGGGGGGATACCGGGTTGAGAAACGTACCCGTCGATGATGAGGTGTTCGTAGGGAGCCTTCTTGTCGCAGACAGGACACACCCAGGTGGGCTTCTTCTCGTTCATCTGGATGTACAGTGTGGCGTCAAAGCACTGCAGGTGGGAGCATGTCAGCGCCCGGCATGGGATCATCAGCCGCATCTTCCCCAGCTGCAAAGTGCACACACACACACACACACACACACACACACACACACACACACACACACACACACACACACACACACACACACACACACACACACACACACACACACACACGTTTAGTCAGAGCATGAAGAGGAGGATACACACAGCAGGGATGGAGAGCATGCACACATGTCACAAATATGCCAAACCCACATGGAGAAGGTGCATGATGGGGGAAGAGAAGACATTTGAAAGGTGAATGAGGTACACAACACATATTTGAGGGCATATAGGCAGGTTGAGACACATGCAAAGAAAATAATGGACGGACGTGTCTTGGCATGACTAAATCTCTAAACACTGCTGTGAAGTCACGAGGAGCAGGGAGCATGTTTACCGGGCAGAGCAGCGACACTCGAAGGCTGGTCGTGGCTATTTCACTGTCTGGGTCTGCTGTGAGCTTCTCTTTGACTGCAGGAAGAAGGGAAACACACACACACACACACTCATAAGTGAGCAAGGACCAGACAACAGGTTTGTACTTCTTGAATAGGTGATTCAAACCGAGGTAATGAATAATGTTGGAGAGAAAGAGCTCCTCTGCACCTGAAGCTTCTTATATCGCTCACACACAGAATGAGATTCATACAGTATAGATGTGGTTTTTAAAAATCTGGGGTTTTTGAGTTTCAAACTTTGCTGCGCACAAGATAAACAGAAGGATTCATTTATTTCAATGTAAGGGAAGACTTTCTACAACGAAAGGCAAGTTACATTTAAACCAAATCTTTCTACTATTCCAATCTGTGGCGCTAATGGAATAGGCACTGGTGAGTTATAACACTTTTTTTATTTGACCAATTATTATTTGATTACAAAGAGAACAAACACACCAAGGAGTTTGAATGATGAATCAAATCTCAAATGTGTATTTGTCATGTCTGGCCAGTGCCTGATCAGCTTATATATAAGGTAAATATTGATCAGTGCATCTCTCTAAAAAAAGAAAAAGACCATCCTTACTGAGAGCTCTGGAGTGGTCGGGGTTCCTGATGCCTTTGGCTCGTAGTCTCTGTAGCAACACTGTGGACGACTGCTGCTTCACCAAGTAAACTGCCATGGAGTAACTCTGAGGACACACATTAATGCAGGAAATAATGTCAGCATGGGCAGAATACAACTTTAAATCCCACCCAGAGATGCTTTTTTGTTTTTCACTTTTTGGTCAAAGCTCTAGGCCAGCACAGAGAGTGACTTCTAATGGTGTTACTGGAGGTGATTCAGCAGGCGGGATGGTTTTGTAACGTTAAGTCGATCCTCGTGCTCTGAGACAAATGTATGTTCAGCCATGTGTACGGGAGCACCGAGGAGAGGAAGACATTTGAGGTCAGCATGTACTTTCATGTTGAGATGGTTCTTCTACTGCCATCTCTACAACAGCCTCAAGCTAAATATAAGTGAGCATATGAGATAATAAAGTTATTGCAAGATAAATGTACATTTATTGGGTCTAAAAGGGGGATTTTGTCAATAACTGTGCCTTGACTGAGCTTGCCTTTTGACTCTATACGGTTATACGCACAGACTTTCTGAAGTTTTATGTTTCATTACTCTACACCAGTGGTCGCCAACCAGTCGATCGCGATCGACCGGTCGATCAAGAGGGTGGTGCGGGTAGATCGCGGACCGTTAAAAAAAAAAGTAACAAAAGAAAGAAAAATAAAATTAAAATAATAATGTTTGAAAAATACGTTTTTAGATGTAAACCTATCATCCACCACCCCGTTAACAGGTGCCACTAGATTGACGTATATTTGAGACACCTCAATAATATAATACATTAACTGTGCTTTACGTGAACCTCATCATGAGTCATGACACAAGAGACGACGGCAGGACTGTAATTTCTCGTGTTCAGTGAACGCGACAGAGGCAAGACACCAGACCAATCAGAGAGTTGCATGGAAATACCCGTATGCTTGTGTCATTCAAGCTCGGCTCTTGTGGCAATAGCGCATTTAGTGTGATAGAGAGGGAGAGAGAGAGGGAGAGAGGGAGAGAGAGAGGGAGAGTGGGAGAGAGAGAGAGAGAGGGACCGGTGCTAGCAGGGACCGTGATGTTAGCATCTGGTTAGCTAGCTGCACTAACGGACATAAGGAGCTGTTTCCACAACAAGCTGGAGGACAGTCCTCTCCTGTCAGACTGAGGAGCTCAGGTGAGCTAAAGGACTCTGAGTGTTTAGAACGGTTTTGTCACAAATTATTCAAAAGATTATTTCCGCGGCACACCTTTATATGATCATTATAGTTATACAAACAATAAGAGAATAAATGAAAACCAGGTATGAAATAGCCTACTCTATGGCAGTAAAACAAGAATACAGTTTAAAAGTAATGTAATGTAATGTAAAAAGGGGAGTGATTTGTAAAATATCCATGAAGAAAAAGAAAATCTGTTTACAGTTCTGTTTCATATGGGTGCGTAGAGAGGTATCCATAGATCTCTTCATGTTGCTCTCAAAGTGCACCAGATTGATGCTTTCAACTTCAATATTTAAAAAAAAATCTTCCCGGGGGAGCATCCCCCTAGATGAGGTGAGGTCCGCCCCCCAATAGCACTTTACCCCTGCATATGCCGTGAGCTGATTATGGAGCCTTCATTGTAACAGTAATTCAGATGCAATTAGCCTATATAAAAGGCCTCAAATTGGAAGCATTGTCTGGGCCGTCTTTTTCACTCAATTCTGCAATAGGTAGATCTCGCCTTTCACTTAGGCCGAGGTCGGTGATCTTGGGCTTAAAAAGGTTGGTGACCACTGCTCTACACTATTGTTATTTTGGCTGTCTGATTCATGAGTCAAACTGCATCCCACAAATTCAACCTAATATAACCATTTAATCCCATAAACACTGCAGGCAAAAAGTGTAATTATAGAATAGAAGTCTGCTTTAAGTGTACATTCATTTCCTACAAACTTCAAAAACAACATGTAATCATCAATTAGCATTTCGATCAGGGTTAACAAGAATTTGCATCAGCAAATTCCTTAAGATAAAGAGGTCATATTAATATATCGCGTTATATAAAAAGGCGTGTAAAGCTTGGACGGTATAGATGAAATGATAAATCAGTGATTGTCTCATTACCATAACTGGAAAGATCTGATTGAAGATGATAATCAGTGATGCAAACAATTGCTCTGTCTCAACATTAAGTATATAAAATGACGAAAAAGAACCATCATCAGTAACCGAAGTCTGAAGTGATGTCTCCAACCCCAACAACAGTCAGCCAGCAAATCAATATATTTAAGTAGCCATTGGCAGCGAATGTTTAGTCATGCTACCTAAATTGATATAGTTACATTTAAACTTGGTGTAAATATTTGTCTTTAGCATCCTTTTTAATCCTAAATTATTTCATAAAAATACTTATTTTTTATTATCCGTATATACCGGTATATATATTTTTTACCTATTTTGCAACTTGTTTTTTTTAGATAGTTTATGTTCGCACCACCGGATACCAAAGCAAATTCCTTGTATGTGTAAACGTACCTGGCAATAAACTTGATTCTGATTGTTACCTGCTAACTGTCATTGGTATGAAATTGTTCCTTGACTCTCTGGTTCTTACCCTTCCGATCTCAGCGGTCCACGACACCACGATGGTGTTGGGCACGGTGGTGGACAGTCTGACCAGAGAGGTAATGTTGATGGGCCGGCTCGGCCGCTTGGGCTCTACGCCGTTTTTGGTTGGAGGAAGATAACCCTACATGAATATCAGAGGGGAAAGGATGAACATTAGCATTTCTGTTGTGTTTATTAAAAAGTCAAATAGTAATGAGAATGGGTTCAACACTAGCATGCGAGAGTTACTGAGAGTACTCCTCACCGGAAGGTTACATGGCTTCCCGTTGACTTTCACACACAGATTGGGTGGAAAATGGTCTTCCTGAGGACAGCTCGTCTCCGACAGGCAAAACCGCAACTGAACTTGAACTGAGAAATCACATGTGGTCCCCGAGATGTCCCTTCGAGCACAGGAATACAAATATCACCACATATCTACTGAAATCATGCTCAAGTATGAATTATTCATGAACAGCATGCTGCACTGATGGAGCGGTGTTCATCTTACATCGAGCTGCTGATCTGCTGGACTTGTTGTGGCGTTAATGCAAAGGCGAAACACGTCTCCTGAAATCGCTGGCTGTTGTCTGACGCTGCAGAGACAGGAAGACAGGAAGGAGAGATATGTTTAATACCCGGGAAAATCAGAAAGAGGGAGTTGAAGAAGACAAAGCCTCAGCAAATGAGACCAAGCATTAAAGTACAAGTAAAATACAGTTAATCAAAGTTTTTTATCTACGGAAGTAAACATTAAAAGAAGACAAAAAAGGAAAAATGTGTGCACAGCTATGCATTACTGACGTAGACAGGCATCCAATTAGTAAGAGCTTAAGAACACCTGGACGTCAAAACCACCTCGCACAGAGGTGAAATAGAAGGGTGTGTGTGTGTGCGTGAGTGAGTGTCTGTGATTGGGTGTGTGTGTGTGTTCTATTTATAGGTCCACTGAGAGGTCCTGGAAATAACTGGTGTGCTAAAACAGCCCCCACTGAAGAGACAGCAAGTTTGCAAAGGCCAGAAAAGTTTGAGTGTACATGTTAGACCGAGGTTAGCATGTAACGAAGAGCTATACGGTTTGAAACCTGGTGGTGTTTTGCTATTTGTACTTAAAGGTAAAGGACAACCTTCTAGTAAATAAGCATATACACTTTCTCACTGAGTATTGGATGAAAACATTGCAACCGCTATTGTTTCTGCTCAGGATGAAGCTAAAGGTTTAAAGCAATTAGCTTAGCTTAGCAATATGACTGGAATCAGGTAGCAACAGCTAGCTTGGCTCTGTCCAAATGTAAACAAATATATTTTGTGTTTGATCTGGCACTATGTCAGTCATTTCCGTAGCTTCCGCTTTTAGGTGCACTTATTAAAGAGGATGTCCTGAACAGAGAACATTGAAAATACAGACAGAGGGCAGGGTCTCTGCAGATACTGACTTAGTAAAGACTTAGTGTTTGTATAAAACTATACATTATTTATTCACGTCACACAAAAAATGGACAGGATACATTTTTCTATCGACAGGACATATGTTATGCTCTAAGTATATATATAAAGAAAGTTAACTTGAATACTCTAAATCATCTTTTTTTATTTAGTTTTTTAAATAAATATTTTAACAATCCAAAATTGAAGGCTACAAATGAGCCAAACAGCATGTTGACATGTTATGGGACAATTTGTGTTATATAGTGAATACACTTTAGAAAAAATGTTTAATGATTTTATTTTGTCATTATATTGAGATAATAAGTCAGTGGTGGGTTTGCTCACCCACGCAGCACTAAAGATATATTTTTAACATGACCATTGTTGCTTTATTCACGGTCAAACATGTCACTCTTTAGTTCTGTTTTGTCTTGTGTAATTGTTTATCTCTGCTCTTTTATACTTATAATTATGTTCAATAATTTGTTTTACATCCTGCTGCAAGAAAACATTTCCCAATTTGGGATTCATTTATCCCAATGACCTAAAATGAAACCTCTATATTTTATATTTCGAGTAGTTAGCCATATTCTTATTTAATGAACGTGTGTGCATGAATGATCAACACACCCAGCAGGATAGAGAAGGTAGAGGTTATTATAGTTCATGTGTGCCGTTGAGGGGGGAGATTACTGGACCAATCAGGTTCCCCCTCTCATCAGCCTTTCAAACAGCCATTTATCTACCCAGTAAGGACCCCACCCTCCCACCCACATGGTGTATCATTTGTATGGCATGTACTTATTGTATATTCCTTCTCCTTCGGAGTGGCAGCCTGTGTTCTGCAGAACACAATCATAAGCACCAAGTGTGCTTTCGAACAACAGTCTTCCTCCTCTCCGGGCACACAGGCTATAAATAGAAAGTGCTCTCTCACTCTCGCTCACTCTGTCCTCTCTTGCTCTCTCTCTTTCTTTCACTCTCCCCCATCATTTCTCCATCGCTCTATATCTCACTCTCCCTCCCTCCCTCCCTCTCTTGGCAGTAGACTCTTTTTTTTCTTGTGTTTGAATGTGTGCTGAGGAGAGATATGAGAAGGGTTGAAATGAGCTTGGATTGATGCCTTCCTCTTTCTCACACACACACAAACTGACTTTTACCCCAATGCACACACTTCTTCAATATGGGAAATGCATACACTGTTTTTTTTTTAAGGATATCAGACCTGAATCATTTGCTGGTATTGAATGATCGATAGCAGTTAGGTACTGAAACCCAGCAGGAAATGCAAAGATTTATATTTATACATGATCAGGCATGGTTTAAGTTGAGTCATGATTTTGCCACATTATGCAGTTTTTCAGTTTGTGTAGCTGCTTATGCTAGAAAACATTTTGTTTGTCAGTAGCTGGTTAGCTAAGCAGCGCATAAAGACTGAACAAGCTCCAGATCAGCTTCTATTAAGCTCAGTAATGAGTTATCATCCAAAAGTGCGAGGGCGGGGAGTTGTTGATTTGTCAAATGACTTCCTAGGGAGTTGTTTCCCTGTTTACAGTGTTTATGCTAAACTAAGTGGCTGGTGGCTCCGGCGTTATTTCTAACTATGTATTACTGCTTTTTAAATGTCAGCGATGATACAACATTCATCATTATTAATACAAATATTTCTTGCTATACATTCTAAAAGAAGCTTTGGTAGATCTTTGAAAATACATGAACTGCATGAATGACTTTGGATCATTTAATACATATAATTAGAGGAGGCTTAGTTTGATTTTATGACATGTAGTTGAAGCAGAAACTGATTAGTTGAAGTCAATTGAAATTATTAAGTTGATTATATCTCATACAGAATGTAATTTCAATGAATGAAGTGTCTATTTAACTTCACTGAAAGACGCCACAAAATGACTGATGCTATAAGCAGAAATGTCATTTCAGTTATGGAGCACATTTCTGCCACAGCTCTATCTAATCTTGTTTCTGCTTGGTGGTGCTTATTAGATCAAGAACATGAATGAATAAGTGGGACACACATTTTCACAGGTGTAATTAAAATGAACAAACAAGAGCTTGTATCAGTGCAGTGGCTGTGCGTCATTCACTACCAAGAGTTTGTTTTGACTAAACATCGCTCGCTCTCTGCTTTAGAGACAGCCTTTAACGGTGGAGAGTGGGTATTACAGAGTTCTCTAGAAGAGAATGGACTTGAAAAGAAAAAAAGGACATGTGCCTGACGAAGATAAATCAAACCGTTTTTAAATCATGCTTTAACTGTCAGGAATGATGTGCTATCTTGCACCTAAGAGAGCATAAGGTATAGAGACTGCAGACTCTCTGTCCTTCATGGTTTACTGTTTGAGACCCCCCTGTGCTGCATCTTACATAGAGTAACAATGTAAACTGACTGTGTTGGAGAGACAGATGGTGGGGGAGAGACTGACAGATGGGAGAATGACCTCCAAAGGGGTAATGTTTACTGTGAAGAGGAAATAAACCAAGGAGGACACTAAACATGCAGTCAGTTGCTATTTTATTAAGTATGGTGTTTAAACTACTATTCTGAGACGTTTTTCATAATATGTCGACCTAAGTTTGAGAAGTAATCGTCAAGGTAAATAAAATAAAAACCTGGTTACAGCCATAGTTTGTATAGTTTGTGTTTCCACTGTCTCTATAGGTAAATAGTGTATACAACATAATATATAACACACTTTCAGCACTTCCAACTACAGCTTTTAAAAGGGTTTTCAATTGAATGGACACCTCTGTAAGGCTGCTTTGACAAAGACTGAACATTACAACCTTCATGAAGAAAGGAGTTATTGAAGGTCTGCTGCTTTTAGTATAACTGGCAACTAAGTGTACATTTCATAAAGTCAAATTAACGTCCATTACACAACTTTAAACATTTTGTAAGACCAGCAGAGGAATGTACATTCGAGGTGCCTGTACTTTACTCCATTGTGACTACCTCGAGTCTCCATACTTTACATCTTGGTGATAATACGTTTCTTCTTTCACTTTGGTGAGGTTTTGAATGCAGGACTTTGAAATGTAATGGACCATTTTTTACAGTCTTTTACTTTTACTCAAGTAAAGGATTCAACTACTTCTTCCACTACTTATTGTTTTTGGAAGCATGATAAAGATAACATGATAAGATAAAACAAAACTACACAATGATAATTATTTTAAATATATGTATATCTAGTTAGCTCCTATCTGGTTGCAAAGCAATAGTAAAAACAAAATGAAATGCTACTACACTTCAAGGAAACTCAACTCACACTGTGGCTACCAATACTTACAAGTAGGGGTAGTATGAATATTCTTAAAAACGTTTCAGTAAAAACCTCGAAAACCCTGGGTGCTGGGCTTAGTTCTGGTTTGCAGAGAAGATGTGTGAGCTCAGCTACAGAGAATGTGCTGGGCTCTGTTGCCTGTCCTCAGCACAACAAAGCCCAGCTGGAGTTTATTAACTTGCTAGTGGCTTTGCTACTTTTTCCCTGTTTGGTACACCACAGGCACACACACTCACACATGCACACACACAACATACAACAACATTCACATGCAGAACAAAGACACAAATCCTTTCAGCGTCACTCAAATTCAAAAACTACAATGCCAGAGGGATCCGGAACAAAAGGTTAGATCTGAAAGTTACACCCACACTGACAATGGAAAACTTTCCAGAATCCTCCATTATCTGCATGAGGGTGTTGTACAGTTATTTATTAACAGGGCTCATTAGGGCATTCCAGTGTGCTTACAGGACTGCTACGGCTGGCATTATGTTTTCTCAGTGTGGCAGCTGAAATCTGCTTTCCCCATCAATGTACAGTGGGGCAAAAAAGTATTTAGTCAGCCACCAATTGTGCAAGTTCTCCCACTTAAAAAGATGAGAGAGGCCTGTAATCCTAGGTATACCTCAACTATGAGAGACAAAATGAGAAAGAAAAAAAAATCCAGAAAATCCCATTGTCTGATTTTGAAAGAATTTATTTGCAAATTATGGTGGAAAATAAGTATTTGGTCACCTACAAACAAACAAGATTTCTGGCTCTCACAGACCTGTAACTTCTTCTTTAAGAGCCTCCTCTGTCCTCCACTTGTTAACTGTATTAATGGCACCTGTTTGAACTCGTTATCAGTATAAAAGACACCTGTCCACAACCTCAAACAGTCACACTCCAAACTCCACTATGGCCAAGACCAAAGAGCTGTCAAAGGACACCAGAAACAAAATTGTAGACCTGCACCAGGCTGGGAAGACTGAATCTGCAATAGGTAAGCAGCTTGGTGTGAAGAAATCAACTGTGGGAGCAATTATTAGAAAATGGAAGACATACAAGACCACTGATAATCTCCCTCGATCTGGGGCTCCACGCAAGATCTCACCCCGTGGGGTCAAAATGATCACAAGAACGGTGAGCAAAACTCAACTAGACGTGTTTGGAGGAGAAAGAATGCTGAGTTGCATCCAAAGAACACCATACCTACTGTGAAACATGGGGGTGGAAACATCATGCTTTGGGGCTGTTTTTCTGCAAAGGGACCAGGACGACTGATCCGTGTAAAGGAAAGAATGAATGGGGCCATGTATCGTGAGATTTTGAGTGACAACCTCCTTCCATCAACAAGGGCATTGAAGATGAAACGTGGCTGGGTCTTTCAGCATGACAATGATCCCAAACACACCNAGACCAAGAACTACAGCGGAGCGGAGCTGGAGGGCCTGGTCCGAGCGGCGCAGAGTACTGCCATGAACAGGCATATCAAGGTTAGTGTGTGTGTGTGTGTGTGTGTGTGTGTGTGTGTGTGTGTGTGTGTGTGTGTGTGTGTGTGTGTGTGTGTGTGTGTGTGTGTGTGTGTGTGTGTGTGTGTGTGTGTGTGTATAAAAGACGTGAAAAGGTGGATTTTAAACAATAGGTGACCTTTATTATATATTCCAGGCTACATCCACAGTGGAGGTGGACATGGAGAAGGCTGAGAAGCTGCAGGTGACCAGGAACGACTTCCTGGGATCCCTGAACAACGACATCAAACCAGTAAGACTTTGTTCCCCTGAACACAGATTAATAAACTGTTGGGGAAATCCTGAATGTCCTCTTCCAACATGAGAGCAACATGCTAACAAAGGTATCAACTGTAGCTGTGAACATGACAGGATGTGTGATTACCTAGAAGAGCATCAGGACTGTTTGAGGCATATGATAGCTATGTGATTAACACGATGATTCAGCCTCTATGGAGAGAGACATATGACAAGC